>NC_084596.1:3710184-3817870 GCF_033807715.1 Cololabis saira | reverse complement strand
GTTCCGTTAGCGGTTGTTAGCGGTCCCGTTAGCGATCCCATTAGCGGCTCGGTTAGCAATCCCGTTAGCGGCTCGGTTAGCGGTCCCGTTAGCGGTTCAGTTAGCGATTCCGTTAGCGATCCCGTTAGCGGTACCGTTAGCAGTCCAGTTAGCGATCCCGTTAGCGGTCCAGTTAGCGACCCCGTTAGCGGTCCCGTTAGCGGTTGTTAGCGATCCCGTTAGCGGTTCTGTTAGCGGTTCTGTTAGCGGTCCCGTTAGCGGTTCTGTTAGCGGTCCCGTTAGCGATCCCATTACCGGCTCGGTTAGCGGTCCCGTTAGCGATCCCGTTAGCGATCCCGTTAGCGATCCCGTTAGCGGTCCCGTTAGCGGTCCCGTTAGCGGTCCCGTTAGCGGTCCCGTTAGCGGTTCCGTTAGCGGTCCCGTTAGCGGTTCCGTTAGCGGCTCGGTTAGCGATCCCGTTAGCGGCTCGGTTAGCGGTCCCGTTAGCGATCCCGTTAGCGATCCCGTTAGCGGTTCAGTTAGCGGTTCTATATTTTCTGTAATAACTTTTGAATGGTTTGACATAGAGAGTCATGGGTGGTGTCATTGGAATCTGTATCGAGTCCTTGACCTTCATGGGTGCAAATAAGCCCCGCGATCATCCGGCAGTAGTCCGTGGCACTTCAAAATTTCCCGGGAATTTTGTCTAGTTATTATATATTCTTCCGTAAAAACTTTGTCCGGTAACTAGTCCCACAGCTTTGAGAAAACGCGAAAAGTAAAAACGTAGAAACGTGCGCCTTAATCGGGAATCGATGGGTATGACTTTTATTAGCGATTGGCGTGCACGTTTTTGCGCAACGTGCACAAACGTGCGCTTTTGGCCCCATCCGGAACGCATTGCGTGAACTTTGGGGCCTCACCACTCGCACACTGTTACTCGAAAAATTATGATCCGATTTAGAATGTTGTAGGCCCTGAATTTAACTACAGTCCTGTGGATTTTCAGAACGATGGCACGAATAGTTTTTGCACGAAGTGCAAAAACATTTCCAAATTTCCAAACTAATGGGGAGCTCATTTTCCCTATGTATTCCTATGGCGCCATTCAAAGCGGATGGGAAAATGTCGAGAAAAAAGACAAAATTCACCTTTTTTCTGAGTCACGTATCTTTCTCATATTTGCACGTAGAAATGTCATTCAAACTTCAAAACGGAGGAAAACTTCTCTTCTCTCTCCAAACCCGAAACAGTTTTTTCCTAAAATGTACACTTTTCAAGATATGAGCCCTCAAGCGAGGACTGGAAATCACTTTTTTTCAAATCTAGAGCACGGGAGTCAGTTTGCTAGAGTGTAGTTACACTGAAAAAAAAACATGATTTCTTATTTGTAACTCGAGGTCACGGCCAAACCGTAAAAGGTAGACAGATAATTTTTGGTCAGAATATAGACATAGGTGTTGTGATTTATAAAATGTGACTTTGACAGGCGTGGTGTGCACAAAATTTTAACGGGGGAGCCAACAGACACGCCAGTTCCTGTCTCTCTCTTCATTGACTCCCATGTTAAATGAAGTTTTCTTAAAAAAAATCTCATTTTTGTTTTCGAATTGCCGTTACTAACACATTTTAAGGAATATCTGTATGAAAATAACATTTAGATAATCTGGTAGGTTCTCTGTTTCTCAAAATGTTTTCGTTTTTCTGCTAAGAGCTACGGTTTGAGCGCAAAGTGGAGTGATTTCAGGTTTGTCACAACCGAAAATCCAGCTGAGTCATTCCCGCTCCCTCTGTATCAGGTTCTTGTTGCCCCTAGCAACCACAGCTCAGCTGTTGACTGATTAGACTGACCCAGAACTGGTCACATGACTCACTCAGTACAGAATTCATAGTATAACCTGGAAAATGGAGAAATCTGAACCCTGACCTTTTAACCTTAGATGAACACACACACACACACACACACACACACACACACACACACACACACACACACACACACACACACGATAGGTGTTATTATGGGATGTCAGGTGTTTTTATAGGATGTTAGTGTTATTATGGGATGTCAGGTGTTTTTATAGGATGTTAGTGTTATTATGGGATGACAGGTGTTTTTATAGGATGTTAGTGTTATTATGGGATGTCAGGTGTTTTTATAGGATGTTAGTGTTATTATGGGATGGCAGGTGTTTTTATAGGATGTTAGTGTTATTATGGGATGGCAGGTGTTTTTATAGGATGTTAGTGTTATTATGGGATGTTAGTGTTATTATGGGATGGTAGGTGTTTATTATGGGATGGTAGTGTTATTGGTGTTAGCGGTCCCGTTAGCGGTTCTGTTAGCGGTCCTGTTAGCGATCCCGTTAGCGGTCCCGTTAGCGGTCCAGTTAGCGATCCCGTTAGCGGTCCAGTTAGCGACCCCGTTAGCGGTCCCGTTAGCAATCCCGTTAGCGGTCCCGTTAGCGGTTGTTAGCGATCCCGTTAGCGATCCCGTTAGCGGCTTGGTTAGCGATCCCGTTAGCGGCTCGGTTAGCGGTCCCGTTAGCGGTTCAGTTAGCGATTCCGTTAGCGATCCCGTTAGCGGTCCCGTTAGCAGTCCCGTTAGCGGTCCAGTTAGCGATCCCGTTAGCGGTCAAGTTAGCGACCCCGTTAGCGGTCCCGTTAGCGGTTCCGCTAGCGGTTGTTAGCGATCCCGTTAGCGGCTCGGTTAGCGGTCCCGTTAGCGGTCCCGTTAGCGGTCCCGTTAGCGGTCTTGTTAGCGGTTCTATTAGCCTATTACATATTTTCTGTAATAACTTTTGAATGGTTTGACATAGAGAGTCATGGGTGGTGTCATTGGAATCTGTATCGAGTCCTTGACCTTCATGGGTGCAAATAAGCCCCGCGATCATCCGGCAGTAGTCCGTGGCACTTCAAAATTTCCCGGGAATTTTGTCTAGTTATTTATATATTCTTCCGTAAAAACTTTGTCCGGCTACTCCTCCTACAGCTTTGAGAAAACGCGAAAAGTAAAAACGTAGAAACGTGCGCCTTAATCGGGAATCGATGGGTATGACTTTTATTAGCGATTGGCGTGCACGTTTTTGCGCAACGTGCACAAACGTGCGCTTTTTGCCCCATCCGGAACGCATTGCGTGAACTTTGGGGCCTCACCACTCGCACACCGTTACTCGAAAAATTCTGAACCGATTTAGAAAGTTGTAGGCCCTGAATTTAACTACAGTCCTGTGGATTTTCAGAACGATGGCACGAATAGTTTTTGCACGAAGTGCAAAAACATTTCCAAATTTCCAAACTAATGGGGAGATTTTCCCATGTATTTGTATGGGGCAGCATTTCAGACTGTGGGTGGGAGGAGGTTAAAAAAAAAAAAAAATCACCTTTTTTCTGAGTCACGTATCTTTCTCATACTTGCACGTAGAAACGTCATTCAAACTTCAAAACGGAGGAAAACTTCTCTTCTCTCTCTAAACCCCGGACTGTTTTTTCCTAAAATGTACACTTTTCAAGATATGAGCCCTCAAGCGAGGTCTGGAAATCACTTTTTTTCAAATCTAGAGCACGGGAGTCAGTTTGCTAGAGTGTAGTTACACTGAAAAAAAAACATGATTTCTTATTTGTAACTCGAGGTCACGGCCAAACCGTAAAAGGTAGACAGATCATTTTTGGTCAGAATATAGACATAGGTGTTGTGATTTATAAAATGTGACTTTGACAGGCGTGGTGTGCACAAAATTTTAACGGGGGGCCCAACAGACGCGCCAATTCCTGTCTCGCTGTTCATTGACTCCCATGTTAAATGAAGTTTTCTTAAAAAAAATCTCATTTTTGTTTTCGAATTGCCGTTACTAACACATTTTAAGGAATATCTGTATGAAAATAACATTTAGATAATCTGGTAGGTTCTCCGTTTCTCAAAATGTTTTCGTTTTTCTGCTAAGAGCTACGGTTTGAGCGCAAAGTGGAGTGATTTCAGGTTTGTCACAACCGAAAATCCAGCTGAGTCATTCACGCTCCCTCTGTATCAGGTTCTTGTTGCCCCAGCAACCACAGCTCAGCTATTGACTGATTAGGCTGACCCAGAACTGGTCACATGACTCACTCAGTACAGACTTCATAGTATAACCTGGAAAATGGAGAAATCTGAACCCTGACCTTTTAACCTTAGATGAACACACACACACACACACACACACACACACACACACACACACACACACACACACACACACACACACACACACACACACACACACACACACGATAGGTGTTATTATGGGATGGCAGGTGTTTTTATAGGATGTTAGTGTTATTATGGGATGGCAGGTGTTTTTATAGGATATTAGTGTTATTATGGGATGTCAGGTGTTTTTATAGGATGTTAGTGTTATTATGGGATGGCAGGTGTTTTTATAGGATGTTAGTGTTATTATGGGATGGCAGGTGTTTTTATAGGATGTTAGTGTTATTATGGGATGTCAGGTGTTTTTATAGGATGTTAGTGTTATTATGGGATGTTAGTATTATTATGGGATGGTAGGTGTTTATTATGGGATGGTAGTGTTATTGGTGTTAGCGGTCCCGTTAGCGGTTCTGTTAGCGGTCCTGTTAGCGATCCCGTTAGCGGTCCCGTTAGCGGTCCCGTTAGCGGTCCAGTTAGCGATCCCGTTAGCGGTCCAGTTAGCGACCCCGTTAGCGGTCCCGTTAGCAATCCCGTTAGCGGTCCCGTTAGCGGTTGTTAGCGATCCCGTTAGCGGCTTGGTTAGCGATCCCGTTAGCGGCTCGGTTAGCGGTCCCGTTAGCGGTTCAGTTAGCGATTCCATTAGCGATCCCGTTAGCGGTCCCGTTAGCGGCCCCGTTAGCGGTCCAGTTAGCGATCCCGTTAGCGGTCCAGTTAGCGACCCCGTTAGCGGTCCCGTTAGCGGTTCCGCTAGCGGTTGTTAGCGATCCCGTTAGCGGTCCCGTTAGCGGTTCAGTTAGCGATTCCGTTAGCGATCCCGTTAGCGGTCCCGTTAGCGGTCCAGTTAGCGATCCCGTTAGCGGTCCAGTTAGTGACCCCGTTAGCGGTCCCGTTAGCGGTTCCGCTAGCGGTTGTTAGCGATCCCGTTAGCGGTCCCGTTAGCGGTTCTGTTAGCGGTTCTGTTAGCGGTCCTGTTAGCGGTTCCGTTAGCGGTTGTTAGCGGTCCCGTTAGCGATCCCATTAGCGGCTCGGTTAGCAATCCCGTTAGCGGCTTGGTTAGCGGTCCCGTTAGCGGTTCAGTTAGCGATTCCGTTAGCGATCCCGTTAGCGGTACCGTTAGCGGTCCAGTTAGCGATCCCGTTAGCGGTCCAGTTAGCGACCCCGTTAGCGGTCCCGTTAGCAATCCCATTAGCGGTCCCGTTAGCGGTTCCGCTAGCGGTTGTTAGCGATCCCGTTAGCGGTTCTGTTAGCGGTTCTGTTAGCGGTCCCGTTAGCGGTTCTGTTAGCGGTTGTTAGCGGTCCCGTTAGCGATCCCGTTAGCGATCCCGTTAGCGGTCCCGTTAGCGTTCCCGTTAGCGGTTCCGTTAGCGATCCCATTAGCGGTCCCGTTAGCGGTTCCGTTAGCGGTTGTTAGCGGCTCGGTTAGCGATCCCGTTAGCGGCTCGGTTAGCGGTCCCGTTAGCGGTCCCGTTAGCGATCCCGTTAGCGATCCCGTTAGCGGTTCAGTTAGCGGTTCTATATTTTCTGTAATAACTTTTGAATGGTTTGACATAGAGAGTCATGGGCGGTGTCATTGGAATCTGTATCGAGTCCTTGACCTTCATGGGTGCAAATAAGCCCCGCGATCATCCGGCAGTAGTCCGTGGCACTTCAAAATTTCCCGGGAATTTTGTCTAGTTAGTGCCACGGCTGCGCCACGTGGCACGCCTCCTCCATTGAGCTGCGCAAGCTCAATGGAGGAGGAGTGCCTCGTGCGCAGCACGAGGCACTCATACTATTGCTCAGGCTTATTTATTATTAGTGCCACGGCTGCGCCACGTGGCACGCCTCCTCCATTGAGCTGCGCAAGCTCAATGGAGGAGGAGTGCCTCGTGCGCAGCACGAGGCACTCATACTATTGCTCAGGCTTATTTATTATTTATTATATATTCTTCCGTAAAAACTTTGTCCGGCTACTCCTCCTACAGCTTTGAGAAAACGCGAAAAGTAAAAACGTAGAAACGTGCGCCTTAATCGGGAATCGATGGGTATGACTTTTATTAGCGATTGGCGTGCACGTTTTTGCGCAACGTGCACAAACGTGCGCTTTTTGCCCCATCCGGAACGCATTGCGTGAACTTTGGGGCCTCACCACTCGCACACCGTTACTCGAAAAATTATGAACCGATTTAGAAAGTTGTAGGCCCTGAATTTAACTACAGTCCTGTGGATTTTCAGAACGATGGCACGAATAGTTTTTGCACGAAGTGCAAAAACATTTCCAAATTTCCAAACTAATGGGGAGCTCATTTTCCCTATGTATTCCTATGGCGCCATTCAAAGCGGATGGGAAAATGTCGAGAAAAAAGACAAAATTCACCTTTTTTCTGAGTCACGTATCTTTCTCATACTTGCACGTAGAAACGTCATTCAAACTTCAAAACGGAGGAAAACTTCTCTTCTCTCTCCAAACCCGAAACTGTTTTTTCCTAAAATGTACACTTTTCAAGATATGAGCCCTCAAGCGAGGACTGGAAATCACTTTTTTTCAAATCTAGAGCACGGGAGTCAGTTTGCTAGAGTGTAGTTACACTGAAAAAAAAACATGATTTCTTATTTGTAACTCGAGGTCACGGCCAAACCGTAAAAGGTAGACAGATCATTTTTGGTCAGAATATAGACATAGGTGTTGTGATTTATAAAATGTGACTTTGACAGGCGTGGTGTGCACAAAATTTTAACGGGGGAGCCAACAGACACGCCAGTTCCTGTCTCTCTCTTCATTGACTCCCATGTTAAATGAAGTTTTCTTAAAAAAAATCTCATTTTTGTTTTCGAATTGCCGTTACTAACACATTTTAAGGAATATCTGTATGAAAATAACATTTAGATAATCTGGTAGGTTTTCTGTTTCTCAAAATGTTTTCGTTTTTCTGCTAAGAGCTACGGTTTGAGCGCAAAGTGGAGTGATTTCAGGTTTGTCACAACCAAAAATCCAGCTGAGTCATTCCCGCTCCCTCTGTATCAGGTTCTTGTTGCCCCTAGCAACCAGAGCTCAGCTGTTGACTGATTAGACTGACCCAGAACTGGTCACATGACTCACTCAGTACAGATTTCATAGTATAACCTGGAAAATGGAGAAATCTGAACCCTGACCTTTTAACCTTAGATGAACACACACACACACACACACACACACACACACACACACACACACACACACACACACACACACACACACACACACACCGATAGGTGTTATTATGGGATGTCAGGTGTTTTTATAGGATGTTAGTGTTATTATGGGATGTCAGGTGTTTTTATAGGATGTTAGTGTTATTATGGGATGACAGGTGTTTTTATAGGATGTTAGTGTTATTATGGGATGTCAGGTGTTTTTATAGGATGTTAGTGTTATTATGGGATGGCAGGTGTTTTTATAGGATGTTAGTGTTATTATGGGATGGCAGGTGTTTTTATAGGATGTTAGTGTTATTATGGGATGTTAGTGTTATTATGGGATGGTAGGTGTTTATTATGGGATGGTAGTGTTATTGGTGTTAGCGGTCCCGTTAGCGGTTCTGTTAGCGGTCCTGTTAGCGATCCCGTTAGTGGTCCCGTTAGCAATCCCGTTAGCGGTCCCGTTAGCGGTTGTTAGCGATCCCGTTAGCGATCCCGTTAGCGATCCCGTTAGCGGCTTGGTTAGCGATCCCGTTAGCGGCTCGGTTAGCGGTCCCGTTAGCGGTTCAGTTAGCGATTCCGTTAGCGATCCCGTTAGCGGTCCAGTTAGCGATCCCGTTAGCGGTCCAGTTAGCGACCCCGTTAGCGGTCCCGTTAGCGGTTCCGCTAGCGGTTGTTAGCGATCCCGTTAGCGGTCCCGTTAGCGGTTCAGTTAGCGATTCCGTTAGCGATCCCGTTAGCGGTCCCGTTAGCGGTCCAGTTAGCGATCCCGTTAGCGGTCCAGTTAGCGACCCCGTTAGCGGTCCCGTTAGCGGTTCCGCTAGCGGTTGTTAGCGATCCCGTTAGCGGTTCTGTTAGCGGTTCTGTTAGCGGTCCTGTTAGCGGTTCCGTTAGCGGTTGTTAGCGGTCCCATTAGCGATCCCATTAGCGGCTCGGTTAGCAATCCCGTTAGCGGCTCGTTTAGCGGTCCCGTTAGCGGTTCAGTTAGCGATTCCATTAGCGATCCCGTTAGCGGTACCGTTAGCGGTCCAGTTAGCGATCCCGTTAGCGGTCCAGTTAGCGACCCCGTTAGCGGTCCCGTTAGCAATCCCATTAGCGGTCCCGTTAGCGGTTCCGCTAGCGGTTGTTAGCGATCCCGTTAGCGGTTCTGTTAGCGGTTCTGTTAGCGGTCCCGTTAGTGGTTCTGTTAGCGGTTGTTAGCGGTCCCGTTAGCGATCCCATTAGCGGCTCGGTTAGCGGTCCCGTTAGCGATCCCGTTAGCGATCCCGTTAGCGATCCCGTTAGCGATCCCGTTAGCGATCCCGTTAGCGATCCCATTAGCGGTCCCGTTAGCGGTTCCGTTAGCGGTTGTTAGCGGCTCGGTTAGCTATCCCGTTAGCGGCTCGGTTAGCGGTCCCGTTAGCGGTCCCGTTAGCGATCCCGTTAGCGGTTCAGTTAGCGGTTCTATATTTTCTGTAATAACTTTTGAATGGTTTGACATAGAGAGTCATGGGTGGTGTCAAATGACTAAGTATCGAGTCCTTGACCTTCATGGGTGCATCCCGCGATCATCCGGCAGTAGTCCGTGGCACTTCAAAATTTCCCGGGAATTTTGTCTAGTTTATTATATATTCTTCCGTAAAAACTTTGTCCGGCTACTCCTCCTACAGCTTTGAGAAAACGCGAAAAGTAAAAACGTAGAAACGTGCGCCTTAATCGGGAATCGATGGGTATGACTTTTATTAGCGATTGGCGTGCACGTTTTTGCGCAACGTGCACAAACGTGCGCTTTTTGCCCCATCCGGAACGCATTGCGTGAACTTTGGGGCCTCACCACTCGCACACCGTTACTCGAAAAATTATGAACCGATTTAGAAAGTTGTAGGCCCTGAATTTAACTACAGTCCTGTGGATTTTCAGAACGATGGCACGAATAGTTTTTGCACGAAGTGCAAAAACATTTCCAAATTTCCAAACTAATGGGGAGCTCATTTTCCCTATGTATTCCTATGGCGCCATTCAAAGCGGATGGGAAAATGTCGAGAAAAAAGACAAAATTCACCTTTTTTCTGAGTCACGTATCTTTCTCATACTTGCACGTAGAAACGTCATTCAAACTTCAAAACGGAGGAAAACTTCTCTTCTCTCTCCAAACCCGAAACAGTTTTTTCCTAAAATGTACACTTTTCAAGATATGAGCCCTCAAGCGAGGACTGGAAATCACTTTTTTTCAAATCTAGAGCACGGGAGTCAGTTTGCTAGAGTGTAGTTACACTGAAAAAAAAACATGATTTCTTATTTGTAACTCGAGGTCACGGCCAAACCGTAAAAGGTAGACAGATAATTTTTGGTCAGAATATAGACATAGGTGTTGTGATTTATAAAATGTGACTTTGACAGGCGTGGTGTGCACAAAATTTTAACGGGGGAGCCAACAGACACGCCAGTTCCTGTCTCTCTCTTCATTGACTCCCATGTTAAATGAAGTTTTCTTAAAAAAAATCTCATTTTTGTTTTCGAATTGCCGTTACTAACACATTTTAAGGAATATCTGTATGAAAATAACATTTAGATAATCTGGTAGGTTCTCTGTTTCTCAAAATGTTTTCGTTTTTCTGCTAAGAGCTACGGTTTGAGCGCAAAGTGGAGTGATTTCAGGTTTGTCACAACCAAAAATCCAGCTGAGTCATTCCCGCTCCCTCTGTATCAGGTTCTTGTTGCCCCTAGCAACCAGAGCTTAGCTGTTGACTGATTAGACTGACCCAGAACTGGTCACATGACTCACTCAGTACAGAATTCATAGTATAACCTGGAAAATGGAGAAATCTGAACCCTGACCTTTTAACCTTAGATGAACACACACACACACACACACACACACACACACACACACACACACACACACACACACACACACACACACACACACACACACGATAGGTGTTATTATGGGATGTCAGGTGTTTTTATAGGATGTTAGTGTTATTATGGGATGTCAGGTGTTTTTATAGGATGTTAGTGTTATTATGGGATGACAGGTGTTTTTATAGGATGTTAGTGTTATTATGGGATGTCAGGTGTTTTTATAGGATGTTAGTGTTATTATGGGATGGCAGGTGTTTTTATAGGATGTTAGTGTTATTATGGGATGGCAGGTGTTTTTATAGGATGTTAGTGTTATTATGGGATGTTAGTGTTATTATGGGATGGTAGGTGTTTATTATGGGATGGTGGTGTTATTGGTGTTAGCGGTCCCGTTAGCGGTTCTGTTAGCGGTCCTGTTAGCGATCCCGTTAGCGGTCCCGTTAGCGGTCCAGTTAGCGATCCCGTTAGCGGTCCAGTTAGCGACCCCGTTAGCGGTCCCGTTAGCAATCCCGTTAGCGGTCCCGTTAGCGGTTGTTAGCGATCCCGTTAGCGATCCCGTTAGCGGCTTGGTTAGCGATCCCGTTAGCGGCTCGGTTAGCGGTCCCGTTAGCGGTTCAGTTAGCGATTCCGTTAGCGATCCCGTTAGCGGTCCCGTTAGCGGTCCCTTTAGCGGTCCAGTTAGCGATCCCGTTAGCGGTCCAGTTAGCGACCCCGTTAGCGGTCCCGTTAGCGGTTCCGCTAGCGGTAGTTAGCGATCCCGTTAGCGGTCCCGTTAGCGGTTCAGTTAGCGATTCCGTTAGCGATCCCGTTAGCGGTCCCGTTAGCGGTCCAGTTAGCGATCCCGTTAGCGGTCCCGTTAGCAATCCCGTTAGCGGTCCCGTTAGCGGTTCCGCTAGCGGTTGTTAGCGATCCCGTTAGCGGTCCCGTTAGCGGTTTTGTTAGCGGTTCTGTTAGCGGTCCTGTTAGCGGTTCCGTTAGCGGTTGTTAGCGGTCCCGTTAGCGATCCCATTAGCGGCTCGGTTAGCAATCCCGTTAGCGGCTCGGTTAGCGGTCCCGTTAGCGGTTCAGTTAGCGATTCCGTTAGCGATCCCGTTAGCGGTACCGTTAGCGGTCCAGTTAGCGATCCCGTTAGCGGTCCAGTTAGCGACCCCGTTAGCGGTCCCGTTAGCAATCCCATTAGCGGTCCCGTTAGCGGTTCCGCTAGCGGTTGTTAGCGATCCCGTTAGCGGTTCTGTTAGCGGTTCTGTTAGCGGTCCCGTTAGCGGTTCTGTTAGCGGTTGTTAGCGGTCCCGTTAGCGATCCCATTAGCGGCTCGGTTAGCGGTCCCGTTAGCGATCCCGTTAGCGATCCCGTTAGCGATCCCGTTAGCGATCCCGTTAGCGATCCCGTTAGCGATCCCGTTAGCGGTCCCGTTAGCGGTTCCGTTAGCGGTTCCATTAGCGGTTGTTAGCGGCTCGGTTAGCGATCCCGTTAGCGGCTCGGTTAGCGGTCCCGTTAGCGGTCCCGTTAGCGGTCCCGTTAGCGACCCCGTTAGCGGTCCAGTTAGCGACCCCGTTAGCGGTCCCGTTAGCAATCCCATTAGCGGTCCCGTTAGCGGTTCCGCTAGCGGTTGTTAGCGATCCCGTTAGCGGTTCTGTTAGCGGTTGTTAGCGGTCCCGTTAGCGATCCCATTAGCGGCTCGGTTAGCGGTCCCGTTAGCGATCCCGTTAGCGATCCCGTTAGCGATCCCGTTAGCGATCCCGTTAGCGGTTCCGTTAGCGGTCCCGTTAGCGGTCCAGTTAGCGACCCCGTTAGCGGTCCCGTTAGCAATCCCATTAGCGGTCCCGTTAGCGGTTCCGCTAGCGGTTGTTAGCGATCCCGTTAGCGGTCCCGTTAGCGGTCACGTTAGCGGTTCCATTAGCGGTTGTTAGCGGCTCGGTTAGCGATCCCGTTAGCGGCTCGGTTAGCGGTCCCGTTAGCGGTCCCGTTAGCGGTCCCGTTAGCGACCCCGTTAGCGGTCCAGTTAGCGACCCCGTTAGCGGTCCCGTTAGCAATCCCATTAGCGGTCCCGTTAGCGGTTCCGCTAGCGGTTGTTAGCGATCCCGTTAGCGGTTCTGTTAGCGGTTGTTAGCGGTCCCGTTAGCGATCCCATTAGCGGCTCGGTTAGCGGTCCCGTTAGCGATCCCGTTAGCGATCCCGTTAGCGATCCCGTTAGCGATCCCGTTAGCGGTCCCGTTAGCGGTTCCGTTAGCGGTCCCGTTAGCGGTCCAGTTAGCGACCCCGTTAGCGGTCCCGTTAGCAATCCCATTAGCGGTCCCGTTAGCGGTTCCGCTAGCGGTTGTTAGCGATCCCGTTAGCGGTTCTGTTAGCGGTTGTTAGCGGTCCCGTTAGCGATCCCATTAGCGGCTCGGTTAGCGGTCCCGTTAGCGATCCCGTTAGCGATCCCGTTAGCGATCCCGTTAGCGATCCCGTTAGCGATCCCGTTAGCGGTCCCGTTAGCGGTTCCGTTAGCGATCCCATTAGCGGTCCCGTTAGCGGTTCCGTTAGCGGTTGTTAGCGGCTCGGTTAGCGATCCCGTTAGCTGCTCGGTTAGCGGTCCCGTTAGCGGTCCCGTTAGCGATCCCGTTAGCGATCCCGTTAGCGGTTCAGTTAGCGGTTCTATATTTTCTGTAATAACTTTTGAATGGTTTGACATAGAGAGTCATGGGTGGTGTCATTGGAATCTGTATCGAGTCCTTGACCTTCATGGGTGCAAATAAGCCCCGCGATCATCCGGCAGTAGTCCGTGGCACTTCAAAATTTCCCGGGAATTTTGTCTAGTTAGTGCCACGGCTGCGCCACGTGGCACGCCTCCTCCATTGAGATGCGCAAGCTCAATGGAGGAGGAGTGCCTCGTGCGCAGCACGAGGCACTCATACTATTGCTCAGGCTTATTATTATTAGTGACACGGCTGCGCCACGTGGCACGCCTCCTCCATTGAGCTGCGCAAGCTCAATGGAGGAGGAGTGCCTCGTGCGCAGCACGAGGCACTCTTACTATTGCTCAGGCTTATTATTTATTCCATATTCTTCCGTATAAACTTCGGCGCGTAACTAGTCCCACAGCTTTGAGAAAACGCGAAAAGTAAAAACGTAGAAACGTGCGACTTAATCGGGAATCGATTGGTATGACTTTTATTAGCGATTGGCGTGCACGTTTTTGCGCAACGTGCACAAACGTGCGCTTTTTGCCCCATCCGGAACGCATTGCGTGAACTTTGGGGCCTCACCACTCGCACACCGTTACTCGAAAAATTCTGAACCAATTTAGAAAGTTGTAGGCCCTGAATTTAACTACAGTCCTGTGGATTTTCAGAACGATGGCAAGAATAGTTTTTGCACGAAGTGCAAAAACATTTCCAAATTTCCAAACTAATGGGGAAGATTTTCCCATGCATTTCAATGGCGCCATTATAAGCGGATGGGAAAATGTTGAGAAAAAAAAGACAAAATTCACCTTTTTTCCGAGTCACGTATCTTTCTCATACTTGGACGTAGAAACGTCATTCAGACTTCAAAACGGAGGAAAACTTCTCTTCTCTCTCCAAACCCCGGACTGTTTTTTCCTAAAATGTACACTTTTCAAGATATGAGCGCTCAAGCGAGGACTGGAAATCACTTTTTTGTCAAATCTACAGTGCGGTTCTAATTGATCAGAGTGCGAGAGACTTTGAAAAAATGACCATAATTTTTATTTGTAACTTGAGCTCACGGCCGAACCGTAAAAGCTAGAAAGATAATCTTTGGTCAGAATATAGACATAGGTGTTGTGATTTATAAAATGTGACTTTGACAGGCGTGGTGTGCACAAAATTTGACCGGGGGGCCCAACAGACACGCCAAATCCTGTCTTTCTCTCCATTGACTCCCATGTTAAATAACGTTTTCTTCAAAAAAATCTCATTTTTGTTTTCGAATTGCCGTTACTAACACATTTTAAGGAATATCTGAATAAAATTAAGATTGTCAGAATCTTCCGGGTTCTGTCTCTCTCACGATGTCTTTGTTTTTCTGCTAGGAGCTACAGTTTGATTACAAGGTGAAGTTATTTGAGGCTTGTCAAATCCGAAGAACTAGCTGAGTCATTCCAATACAATATACACTACCATACTTCCGGGTCATGTGACCCAGAACTAGTCACATGACCCACTCAATGCAGACTTCATAATACTTTACCTTGGATAATGGAGGAATCTGAACCCTGACCTTTTGACCTTACATGATCCCCAGTCCTGCTGGGGACAGGTTCATGGGATATATATGTATATTATTATTATTATACATATAAATATTTACATTTGTATATTATATATACATATTAGCCCCGCCCCTTCTTCTGATTGGCCGATACGTTATAGTCCAATATCTTTTGAATGGTTTGACATAGAGACTCACGGGTGGTATCAAATGACTAAGTATCGAGCCCCTGACCCTCATTGGTGCAAATTAGCCCCGCCCCTTCTTCTGATTGGCTGATACGTTAAAGTCCAATATCTTTTGAATGGTTTGACATACAGAGACATGGGTGGTGTCAAATGACTAAGTATCGAGTCCCTGACCCTCATTGGTGCAAATTAGCCACGCCCCTTCTTCTGATTGGCCGATACGTTATAGTCCAATATCTTTTGAATGGTTTGACATACAGAGACATGGGTGGTGTCAAGTGACTAAGTATCGAGTCCCTGACCCTCATTGGTGCAAATTAGCCACGCCCCTTCTTCTGATTGGCTGATACGTTAAAGTCCAATATCTTTTGAATGGTTTGACATACAGAGACATGGGTGGTGTCAAATGACTAAGTATCGAGTCCCTGACCCTCATTGGTGCAAATTAGCCCCGCCCCTTCTTCTGATTGGCTGATACGTTAAAGTCCAATATCTTTTGAATGGTTTGACATACAGAGACATGGGTGGTGTCAAATGACTAAGTATGGAGTCCCTCACCCTCATTGGTGCAAATTAGCCACGCCCCTTCTTCTGATTGGCCGATACGTTATAGTCCAATATCTTTTGAATGGTTTGACATACAGAGACATGGGTGGTGTCAAATGACTAAGTATCGAGTCCCTGACCCTCATTGGTGCAAATTAGCCACGCCCCTTCTTCTGATTGGCCGATACGTTATAGTCCAATATCTTTTGAATGGTTTGACATAGAGAGTCATGGGTGGTGTCAAATGACCAAGTATCGAGTCCTTGACCTTCATGGGTGCATCCCGCGATCATCCGGCAGTAGTCCGTGGCACTTCAAAATTTCCCGGGAATTTTGTCTAGTTTATTATTATTATTCCATATTCTTCCGTATAAACTTCGGCGCGTAACTAGTTGCGCAGCTTTGAGAAAACTCAAAAAGTAAAAACGTAGAAACGTGCGACTTAATCGGGAATCAATTGGTATGACTTTTATTAGCGATTGGCGTGCACGTTTTTGCGCAACGTGCACAAACGTGCGCTTTTTGCCCCATCCGGAACGCATTGTGTGAACTTTGGGGCCTCACCACTCGCATACCGTTACTCGAAAAGTTCTGAACCGATTTAGAAAGTTGTAGGCCCTGAATTTAACTACAGTCCTCTGGATTTTCAGAACGATGGCACGAGTAGTTTTTGCACGAAGTGCAAAAACATTTCCAAATTTCCAAACTAATGGGGAAGATTTTCCCATGTATTTGTATGGGGCAGCATTTCACACTGTGGGTGTGAAATGTCCGGTGAAGGTTAAAAAAAAAAAAAAAATCACCTTTTTTCTGAGTCACCTATCTTTCTCATACTTGCACGTAGAAACGTCATTCAAACTTCAAAACGGAGGAAAACTTCTCTTCTCTCTCTAAACCCCGGACTGTTTTTTCCTAAAATGTACACTTTTCAAGATATGAGCGCTCAAGCGAGGACTGGAAATCACTTTTTTGTCAAATCTTCAGTGCGGTTCTAATTGATCAGAGTGCGAGAGACTTTAAAAAAATGATCATAATTTTTATTTGTAACTCGACCTCACGGCCAAACCGTAAAAGGTAGACAGATCATTTTTGGTCAGAATATAGACATAGGTTTTGTGATTCATAAAATGTGACTTTGACAGGCGTGGTGTGCACAAAATTTAAACGGGGAGACTAACAGCCATGCCAAATCCTGTCTTTCTCTCCATTGACTCCCATAATAAATAACGTTTTCTTCAAAAAAATCTCATTTTTGTTTTCGAATTGCCGTTACTAACACATTTTAAGGAATATCTGAATAAAATTAAGATTGTCAGAATCTTCCGGGTTCTGTCTCTCTCACGATGTCTTTGTTTTTCTGCTAGGAGCTACAGTTTGATTACAAGGTGAAGTTATTTGAGGCTTGTCAAATCCGAAGAACTAGCTGAGTCATTCCAATACAATATACACTACCATACTTCCGGGTCATGTGACCCAGAACTAGTCACATGACCCACTCAATGCAGACTTCATAATACTTTACCTTGGATAATGGAGGAATCTGAACCCTGACCTTACATGATCCCCAGTCCTGCTGGGGACAGGTTCATGGGATATATATGTATATTATTATTATTATACATATAAATATTTACATTTGTATATTATATATACATATTAGCCCCGCCCCTTCTTCTGATTGGCCGATACGTTATAGTCCAATATCTTTTGAATGGTTTGACATAAAGAGTCACGGGTGGTGTCAAATGACTAAGTATCGAGCCCCTGACCCTCATTGGTGCAAATTAGCCCCGCCCCTTCTTCTGATTGGCCGATACGTTATAGTCCAATATCTTTTGAATGGTTTGACATAAAGAGTCACGGGTGGTGTCAAATGACTAAGTATCGAGCCCCTGACCCTCATTGGTGCAAATTAGCCCCGCCCCTTCTTCTGATTGGCCGATACCTTATAGTCCAATATCTTTTGAATGGTTTGACATAGAGAGACATGGGTGGTGTCAAATGACTAAGTATCGAGCCCCTGACCCTCATTGGTGCAAATTAGCCCCGCCCCTTCTTCTGATTGGCCGATACGTTATAGTCCAATATCTTTTGAATGGTTTGACATACAGAGACATGGGTGGTGTCAAATGACTAAGTAACGAGTCCCTGACCCTCATTGGTGCAAATTAGCCCCACCCCTTCTTCTGATTGGCCGATACCTTATAGTCCAATATCTTTTGAATGGTTTGACATAGAGAGTCATGGGTGGTGTCAAATGACTAAGTATCGAGTCCCTGACCCTCATTGGTGCAAATTAGCCACGCCCCTTCTTCTGATTGGCCGATACGTTATAGTCCAATATCTTTTGAATGGTTTGACATACAGAGACATGGGTGGTGTCAAATGACTAAGTATCGAGTCCCCGACCATCATTGGTGCAAATTAGCCCCGCCCCTTCTTCTGATTGGCCGATACGTTATAGTCCAATATCTTTTGAATGGTTTGACATACAGAGTCATGGGTGGTGTCAAATGACTTAGTATCGAGTCCTTGACCCTCATTGGTGCAAATTAGCCACGCCCTTTCTTCTGATTGGCCGATACGTTATAGTCCAATATCTTTTGAATGGTTTGACATACAGAGTCATGGGTGGTGTCATTGGACTAAGTATCGAGTCCCTGACCCTCATTGGTGCAAATTAGCCCCGCCCTTTCTTCTGATTGGCTGATACGTTAAAGTCCAATATCTTTTGAATGGTTTGACATACAGAGACATGGGTGGTGTCAAATGACTAAGTATCAAGTCCTTGACCTTCATGGGTGCATCCCGCGATCATCCGGCAGTAGTCCGTGGCACTTCAAAATTTCCCGGGAATTTTGGTCTAGTTATTATATATTCTTCCGTAAAAACTTTGTCCGGCTACTCCTCCTACAGCTTTGAGAAAACGCGAAAAGTAAAAACGTAGAAACGTGCGCCTTAATCGGGAATCGATGGGTATGACTTTTATTAGCGATTGGCGTGCACGTTTTTGCGCAACGTGCACAAACGTGCGCTTTTTGCCCCATCCGGAACGCATTGCGTGAACTTTGGGGCCTCACCACTCGCACACCGTTACTCGAAAAATTATGAACCGATTTAGAAAGTTGTAGGCCCTGAATTTAACTACAGTCCTGTGGATTTTCAGAACGATGGCACGAATAGTTTTTGCACGAAGTGCAAAAACATTTCCAAATTTCCAAACTAATGGGGAAGATTTTCCCATGCATTTCAATGGCGCCATTATAAGCGGATGGGAAAATGTTGAGAAAAAAAAGACAAAATTCACCTTTTTTCCGAGTCACGTATCTTTCTCATACTTGCACGTAGAAACGTCATTCAAACTTCAAAACGGAGGAAAAGTTCTCTTCTCTCTCCAAACCCCGGACTGTTTTTTCCTAAAATGTACACTTTTCAAGATATGAGCGCTCAAGCGAGGACTGGAAATCACTTTTTTGTCAAATCTTCAGTGCGGTTCGAATTCATTAGAGTGGAGAGACTTTCGAAAAATGATCATAATTTTTATTTGTAACTCGAGCTCACGGGCAAACCGTAAAAGCTAGAAAGATAATTTTTGGTCAGAATGTAGACATGGATGTTGAGATTCATAAAATGTGACTTTGACAGGCGTGGTGTGCACACAATTTTAACGGGGGGCCCAACAGACACGCCAAATCCTGTCTCGCTCTCCATTGAGTCCCATGTTAAATGAAGTTTTCTTCAAAAAAATCTCATTTTTGTTTTCGAATTGCCGTTACTAACACATTTTAAGGAATATCTGAATGAAAATAAGATTGACAGAATGTTCTGGGTTCTCCGTCTCTCACGATGTTTTCATTTTTCTGCTAAGAGCTACGGTTTGACCGCAAAGTGGAGTGATTTGAGGTTTGTCACAACCGAAAATCTAGCTGTCATTCCCGCTCCCTCTGTATCAGGTTCTTGTTGCCCCTAACAACCAGAGCACAGCTGTGCTGATTAGACTGACCCAGACCTTGTCACATGACACAGTCATTACAGACTTCATGTAATATAACCTGGATAATGGAGGAATCTGAACCCTGACCTTTTGACCTTACATGATCCCCAGTCCTGCTGGGAACAGGTTCATTGGATATATATGTATATTATTATTATTATACATATAAATATTTACATTTGTATATTATATATACAAATTAGCCCCGCCCCTTCTTGTGATTGGCCGATACGTTATAGTCCAATATCTTTTGAATGGTTTGACATACAGAGACATGGGTGGTGTCAAATGACTAAGTATCGAGTCCCTGACCCTCATTGGTGCAAATTAGCCACGCCCCTTCTTCTGATTGGCCGATACGTTATAGTCCAATATCTTTTGAATGGTTTGACATACAGAGACATGGGTGGTGTCAAATGACTAAGTATCGAGTCCCTGACCCTCATTGGTGCAAATTAGCCACGCCCCTTCTTCTGATTGGCTGATACGTTAAAGTCCAATATCTTTTGAATGGTTTGACATACAGAGACATGGGTGGTGTCAAATGACTAAGTATGGAGTCCCTGACCCTCATTGGTGCAAATTAGCCCCGCCCCTTCTTCTGATTGGCTGATACGTTAAAGTCCAATATCTTTTGAATGGTTTGACATACAGAGACATGGGTGGTGTCAAATGACTAAGTATCGAGTCCCTGACCCTCATTGGTGCAAATTAGCCACGCCCCTTCTTCTGATTGGCTGATACGTTAAAGTCCAATATCTTTTGAATGGTTTGACATACAGAGACATGGGTGGTGTCAAATGACTAAGTATCGAGTCCCTGACCCTCATTGGTGCAAATTAGCCACGCCCCTTCTTCTGATTGGCCGATACGTTATAGTCCAATATCTTTTGAATGGTTTGACATACAGAGACATGGGTGGTGTCAAATGACTAAGTATGGAGTCCCTGACCCTCATTGGTGCAAATTAGCCCCGTCCCTTCTTCTGATTGGCTGATACGTTAAAGTCCAATATCTTTTGAATGGTTTGACATACAGAGACATGGGTGGTGTCAAATGACTAAGTATCGAGTCCCTGACCTTCATGGGTGCATCCCGCGATCATCCGGCAGTAGTCCGTGGCACTTCAAAATTTCCCGGGAATTTTGGTCTAGTTTCATTATATTATTATAACGACAATAAAGGCTTTCTATTCTATTCTATGTTTTAATGTCTATGTGACATTTGTGTGTGTTTAATGTGAGGATGTGAAAATGCATCAGTAACATCAGCAGCAGCAACAAACCTCTAAACATCAAGTAGGAACTTATTTAGTTTCATTGTTACAGTTAAGATTGAATTGCTCTCCCATTTAAAATATATAACTGGATCTTATTTGATCCCAGGGCGACATGATGTTAATGAGCAAACGCTCTCCATGCGACGTCTCTACGATTTAAGGTTGATTTATGGTTCCACGTTACACCGACGCAGAGCTTACGCCGTAGGCTCTGCGTCGGTGTAACGCGGTACCAAAAATCAACCTTTAGGTTCGGTTCGTCAGCAGGAAACAGACGGACCGAGAACGAGCGAGCTCTGGTTCTGGTTCTGGTTCTGGACCCGAACACTGACCTGCAGACCAGCAGCTTTAGTCCTGCTGGATGAGGAGTCCTGGTTCTGGTTCTGGTCCTGGTTCTGGTTCTGGTCCATCTCCTGGTTCTGGTTCTGGTCCCGGTCCGTCTGCAAACACGTGGCCTCCACTCGAGCGTTGCTGCTGAAAATGTGGATTAAATCAGAGACGTTTTTTAAACTCTCCCCCACTCCGGTTGTGTTTCCTGTATCTGTGTCACGTGACTGCCACGCCCCTTTAGGAGACTGCTGCTGCGTTCCATTTACCTCGGAAGTCGGAACTCGGAACTGGGAATGGCGTCACAGCCGAGTTATCAGCGTTCCAGTTACAAAGTAGGTAAACAAGTTTGTAGTTCGCATATACCACACGAAAAATGTAAATTACACTATAGCAGCATATATATGCCGAACAATACTTGTATACGACTGATTTAGTGTGACCAAAACTAGAATGAAGTGCTACGAATTTTTACAGAGCTCTCTTCTACTGTTTACAACCGGGGCAGCCATCTTGGAATGTGAACTCGGGGGTGGTGAAGACTCTCCCACTTTCTCAGTGGGAAATCCCACTTCGAGGGGCGTTCCAGTTGAAAATTCCGACTGGGAACTGGGAAATCCCCACTTCCGAGGACAAATGGAACGCGGCAAACCCCAATCCCAAACTCCATCCTAAACCCTCCAGCCCTGAGCCCTCACAGACTTTCAGTGACGTCAGCGTCACGTGATCAAGTGTGCGAGGGTGTGAGTAGGGAGTGTCCAACCGTCCCGATTTAGGCGGGACATCACGCATTTGAGCCAAAATAAGCGCATCCCGCACGGGACGCTCTTTGTCCCGCCGCAGCGGCCGCACGGGTAAAGGGAGGATCAGGGGCGCCACTAGGCCCTTTTTGGGGGGCTTGAGCCCCCCCAAAAGAAGTCTCAGCCCCCCCAAAAAAGTAGAGACAAATTTTTTATTTTTTTTCCCCCTCTAGTGGTCATTACTAGCAGTTTCTGATTACACTCAATGCGCTGTGTGTGAGTTCCCCCCTCTATGTTCTTAGGGTGTGCTGACAAACATTTAGGGGGGTTCAGCCCACCAAGGGGGCCCTGACTCAGCCCACCCGAAAAGTTTCTAGAACCGCTACTGCCAGGCGCTCCCTCCTCCATCTATGTGCCTAAAGGCTCAGTTATGCTTCTGCGTCAAAATGACGCCGTGTCTACGGCGTGTGGTTTGGATCGACGCAGAGGACACGCCGTCACATGCGCCGTCACATGCGCCGTCACTGACGTGCACCTCCCGAAAATTGTAACTACGCGTCGAGGAGACGCCGTCCACTCGCAGACCGAGAGGGCTGTGATTGGTTCGTTTGAAAGCGAAGCATTTCCGGTTTCCGGTTTGAATCAGTAGTGAACTTCCAGGGCTCTTTTCTTCGTTTATGTGTGATTTTTTTTGTTTTAGTTTTTTGCACAATAGTTGTCCTTATTTCTTTGATTTACTGTGACCGGAAAAAGTCGGATAAACCATTCAGAAAAAGATCGCTAACTAGTGGCCGCGGGGGGTACTGCACCGCGACCAAATGGAGAGACGGAGAAGTCAGAAGGGTTCAGCACGGCGTCACGGCTGCGGCGTGTGCTCTGCGTCGGTGTGACGCAGAACCATACCTCAGCCTTAATCCCTTCACTTCACACAGGTCACACACACACACACACACACACACACACAGGTCACACACACACACACACACACACACACACACACACTGCAGCAACGAAGTAGCCTTTCACAGTCAACAATCGTTCTGCCCGGTCCCCACTCATGATGAAACTGTGAGGTGAGCATTGAGCAGTCAGAGTCGTTAGTTACTCAATTAGCGTATATTGATATGCAAATTAGCGCATACCGTTGTAGTAGCTAAACAAAATAACTTGTCACTGTGCCTGCCAGACAGGTGACTATAGGCAAGGCTACCATGACACACCCAGCCAGCCATCATGCTAGCTTGCAGTAAAGCGGGTCTAAATGGATGCAATGTCTTTTGAGAAACAATATGGGCAAAAGTGAAGAACATATTTTCAAACGGGTCTCTTGTTTTCTGAATGAAATTAAGCCCTTCAGAATCTCAAGTGGCTGCTTTACACATTCTGTCTGATGTGATGATGATGATATGCTATAGCTTGACACGTCTTTCTTTCTTTCTTTCTTTCTTTCTTTCTTTCTTTCTTTCTTTCTTTCTTTCTTTCTTTCTTTCTTTCTTTCTTTCTTTCTTTCTTTCTTTCTTTCTTTCTTTCCCTATTTTGAAGCCTACCAACTTCTAACCAGTCAGATTTGTAGAAAATGTGTATGATTGATTGCTATATAAGCTGATTCACACACAAGAGTTTGAGTGAATCCAAAAAGAGACAATTTGCATGAATGTGTGATGAAATGGCATTAAGTAGCCTAACTAAATAATACAATGTGATTTTCAAATGTTCGTTTCCAAGACAATTAAGTCTTAAAGTACATTTTCTCAGATTTATTGGTGTCTTTCTAGTCAGTGTTTCCAATACACTGATCTATTTGTGGTAGTAGGTACACCCTAAATAGATTTTGACCCCCACAAATACTGCCACATATTAATTTCAACTAGTTGACTGCAAACTCCTGCTTTAGCTTACAGTATATTATTATCTTGTCGGAATATTATTCCAGCCAATAAGTTAGGAAGTTCCATTTGATTTGATTTAATTTTACTTTTGTTTTGCCTACAAAGCAAAATGTTACTTTACTTGAGTGTCCCCTGAAGTGATTTTGGTATTATTTATGCAAGCCAAATTCTACCATAACCTGTATGCAGAATATATATAGGGGAACAATTATTTTTTCATCGCTGTAAAACCACAGAACAGTAAAGAAGATATTGATGTGTATAGGTCTTCATAGATCTAGTCTCTTCATTTTGACCTCAAAGTGCACCAGATTGATCAATTTTTACTGAAAATTTACACATTTTTCTTCCGGGGGGGCAAGACCCCCCTAGGGGTTCTGTGGTCCATGAACTTTGGGGAGGCTGAGCCCCCCAAAGCTCTGATGCTAAAATCGCCCCTAGGGAGGATGCATATATTTTTTTCTCATTGTGCGCCGCGCATTGTCTGCCTGCCTGTCTGGCCAGCTGAATCCTAAGGGCACTACTAGGACCGCTCAGTATGCAGTGCTCACGTGCTTATGTGCGTGTGATTCAGTCTGTGTGTGTGTGTATGGGCGTGCGCACGCGGTGTGGGTGTGCTGCGTTGGTTTGTGAGGAAGTGAAACGCGTGCCAATATTTACATCTAGTCTCGCACGGAAAAATGAGCGCTGCTGCAGGAGGACGTGAAAATGATGAGAGAGAATATGAAGAGGACGTGGATGTCCCAGGCCCCGGCCCTTCGAAAAAGAAAAGACTTGTGTCATATAAAGTGGGAGGAAAAATACGTTTGGGTTAAGCCTGTGTGTGGAGACCAGTCGCGGGTCTTCTGCACGTTCTGTCGGAGGGAGTTTTCTATAAGTCACGGTGGAGAAAATGACCTGAAGAAACATGCAAGTTCTGATATATACCCGTGCAACAAAAAACAAAGGCAGCTCAAATATTGCAACATTCTCTGCAAATTCCACTGCAGAGCAAGACAAAATCGCTGCATGTGAGGTAACATCAGTGTATCACACAGTTAAACACGGAATGTCTTACAACAGTATGGACTGCAGTAATAAGTTGAGCAGCACTATGTTTTGTGATTCAACTGCTGCTAAAAAAATGCAATGTGGAAGAACAAAGGCAGGAATGATCAGAGGTGGAAAAAGTACAAAAATATTGTACTTAAGTAAAAGTACAAATTTTCTGCTTGAAAATTACTTAAGTAAAAGTAAAAAGTACCCATTAAGAACATTACTTAAGTAAAAGTATAAAAGTACCTCAACTTAAATATAATAAAGTACCAAAAGTACATGGTGTAAAATGTACTTAAGTACAAAAGTACAAAGTACAAAATTCAAAGTACAAAATTATTTTCAAAAGGATTGCAAAGAAATGAAGAATCCAAGAATTTGCTTACAACTCTAAATAGCCTAATGGTGATATTATTCTGACCCCTTTAGCGTTTGTTTCCATTACCCCATTTTAATTTCTCCCTTTGCTCATCACTGCTGCTGTCCCCCAGTGGCCCCGCTGACAGGTTCACCCCCAGCCTGTAGTATGCAGGGACAACATTAAGCAACCCCAGCTGATAAAGGATGAGACTTTTGAACTTTTAAATGCCAAAACCACCTTAGAAGTGGTGGAATCAAAGAATGGTGCGCATGGACACGCGTCGGCTGCCGCTCAAGGCTGATTTATGGTTCCGCGTTACACCAACGCAGGGCTCGTACCCTACGGCGAGGCTCTGCGTCGATTTAACGCGGAACCATAATTCAGGCTTCAGTCCTCATCGGTACTCGACGCGACGGCGGTTCCTCCGGCCTTCCGGCCCGCCTCTGCGGCGCAACTCTCCCGGGAGCTGCGGCTCCTTCTCGGTATATTCACGCGCCCCCCTTCCTTCCCGTCCGCCTTATGGTTCCGCGTTAAATCGACGCACACCTTACGCCGTAGGCTACGGCGTAGGGTGTGCGTCGCCGCGTACCCTACGCCGTAGCTCTGCACCGGTGTAACGCGGAACCATAAATCAGACCCCGCTTTAATTTGTAGCGAGTAACGACGTGTCCAATATTAAATATAGCGGATTAAAAGTATGATTTTTTCCTTGAAAATGTAACGAGGTAAAAGTAAAAGTAAAGAAAAATGAAAGTATCAATAAAAGTACAAATTCTCAAATATCTTACTTAAGTACAATAACGAAGTACTTGTACTTCGTTACTTTACACCACTGGAAATGATAGCAATTAATGTGCTTGCCCCCAAAACAGTGAGTGACATTGTGAAAGAGCTGAATCCTCCTGTGCCAGCAGCAGCAGCAGCAGCTGCAGCAGCAGATGTGTGCACCTGTGCAGCCCCTGTATATTTCTCAGTAGCAACTGATGCCTCAAACAAGGGGAACAGAAAAATGTTTCCTGTCTGCCTGAGATACTTTACTCAAGAGGGAGTGAAATCTAAATTACTTGATTTATATGAAGACAGCGATGAATCAGCCAGTGGTATCCATGCTGCCATAATTGAGTGTTTGACCAAATATGAACTTAAGACTGCATGTATCACATCTTATGCTGCTGACAATGCCAATGTCAATTATGGCAGGAATCACTCTGTTTACCAGCTATTACAGAGTGACAACAGTCGCATTTTGAAAGCAAATTGCCCAGCCCACGTTGCTCACAATGCCTGTAAACATGCATGCGACCAGCTGTCAGTGGACATAGAGACTATTGTCTTGAAGGTTTATAGCCACTTCTCAGTGTCAGCTTCTCGGCGAGAGGAACTGCGTGGCTTTTTTGAGTTTGTGGACCTTGAGTGGAGAGAGATTCTGCGTCACGTCTGCACGAGATGGCTGTCCCTGTATCCAGCTGTTGAACGTCTCCTACAAAGCTGGCCAGCTATAACAGCTTATTTCAGGTCACTGGGGGAGGCCTGTCCTGTTGCACTGAGGAAGATATTTGCAGATGATGAGGAGGATAAAGCAGGCAGAGCTGAGATCTACCTGTATTTTTTCCAAAATGTGGGAGTTGTCTTCGACCAGCTTGTAAAGAAGCTAGAGATAACACAGCTCTGCATCACTGATGTCTATGAAGAAGTGAAGAAATTCAAAGAAAAAATGCAGCAAAGAAAAGATGACAGTTTCATTCGCTCATTTCCCAACTGTAAGGCCTGCGGCCCTGACGGTTTTGCGATGGAATTCTATAAAGCCCATGTAGATACTGTCGCTCCTCTTCTACTCCGTATGTTAATTCATTCTATTAAAATTGGCACTCTCCCGGCTACTCTTTACGGTGCTCATATATGTCTCCTTCTGAAAAAGGATAGAGATGACACTAACGTTTCATCTTATCGTCCCTTAAGCTTACTAAATAGTGATCAAAAGATCATAGCAAAAGTTCTTGCAAATCGACTTAATAAACATATTGGCTCATTGATCCATCCCGATCAGACGGGGTTTATCCCGGACAGATTTTCCTTCTCTAACACCCGGCGTCTGCTAAACATCATGTCTTTTTAGCTCTGAAGCCCCCTCCTCCCACATTAAGGAAGCTTGGATTGATGATATTGGTGAGGACATCTCAGATGAGCTTTGGTCAGATGCACTGGACAGGGTGCAGAAACGCTCTATCAATGCCAGACTTCAGCTCATCCAGTTTAAAGTCATTCATCGCCTTCACTTCTCTAAAACCAAATTGCATAGAATATTCCCCACAGTATCTCCCACCTGTGATAGATGTAAGTCTGCTAGCGGGACGCTTGGCCACCTTTTCTGGGCATGTCCTAAGCTCAGGACTTTTTGGGATAATATTTTTAAGTACTTTAGTGATGTATATAATAGGCAAGTGCTCCCTGACAGTCTTTCTGTGATACTTGGCTGTTCTGAATTTATTCTAACACTTCTCAAAGCACTGCAAACAGCCCTCTTGTTTGGTTTGGTTGTGGCAAAACGACTCATCTTGCGGGAGTGGAAGTCATCCTCTCCTCCATGTTTCAAAAGGTGGTTAAATGACATGGTCACATGTATCTATCTCGAAGAAATTCGTTACACTCTGTCTGATTCCCAGCCTACATTTCTCAAGGTCTGGGGACCCTTCATTGAACACTTCAGGAAGGATAGACCTTTGCCTCGGACTTGATTTCACTTGCTATGAACACTGTGCCTGGTGTGTGATTATCGTGCTCGGACCAACTTGAACTTTATTTTCTCCCGCCTCTCCTGCTTATACGGACGCACAGCTCTCCCGGCCTCTTGGCCAATCCCTGGTCTTTTTGAGTATGGTCTGGACTGACATAGCCTTTTGTATCTTTTATACAGCTAAATGTGTATGTATGTGTATATATATTTATACGATCATTTTTGTTATCTCCTTTTTTGTCTTTTCTTTCTTTGTGAACTGGCAACTGTTTGGTGTTTCGTGTCTGTTTTGTTCTCTTTGAAAAAATAAAAAAAGATAATGTTGAAAAAAAAAGAGTTTTTTACAGGATTTTATTTTTATGCCCGCCGTTTACAAAGCATGTCTGTTTCTGTAGTGTAGTGGTTATCACGTTCGCCTCACACGCGAATGGTCCCCTGTTCCAAACTGGGTGGAAACATGTAAGACTTTGCAATAACATTATTTGGACTTGGAAAACCACTCCAGTCCTCTTCTTGGTGCACAGGACAGGAAGGTAGACCATCTCTTTCTCGCATTGGGTCTCATGCAGAAATTAATTTTGTTGCAGTTCCACAACTGACCAAAAGCCAGTCATTCTCCATTAACGTACACTAGCTCCACCACCAGACCCCAGCAGCAGAGGTTCCGAGAGGGGGTCCCCGGAGGTGCGGGGAACCCCGGACCAGCTGGACCAGAGCTTTGCGGCAAACCGAGCCGAGACTCGCGGGGCTTCACCTGCATTCCCGTCGCGCTGAGACCGCGGAGAGCCGAGAATCGCGGACCGATATAAAAGTTTAGAAGGAGATGGACACTGACTTTCCAATGACATTGGTACACAGTTATTAAGTTCCTGCAATCAGGAAGTTCTTTGGGCAAAAAGCTGTCCTCGTTAGTATAGTGGACAGTATCTCTGCCTGTCACGCAGAAGACCGGGGTTCGATTCCCCGACGGGGAGACTTCTTATTTCGTACGATGATACCTACATGATTGAGTCAAGTAAACAATGGTCATTAAGAAAATAGACTACCACTTGCTGTCTGCCTGACAAAGAAGCTTCTAGATGCTGCAGCTGGATCAGAGGAAACTCTGATTGAGGTAGGATTATATACACACAGAAAATGTCATTGAAGAAGTAAAAAGAGCAGTTATTTAGGACAGCATCTAGATGACCTCTGGGAGAATCGCTTTTTAAGCCCGCCGTCGCCTCGTCCCGGACACAGACTGACAGCACGGCCCTGAAAGCCACTCACCAACCCAGCTCACCGCCCCGCTGCTAAGCAACAAACCTTTGACTCACCGTCCAGACCCGGAGCCACCCAAAGACCCGGCTCACCGTGCAAACCCGGGGACCCGCTGTTAAGCTCCACCCCGACCGGCCACCGGAGTGAAAGAGCCAGCCCGTGGAGCTGGAGGACCAGGGCCCTGGTACCCTAAACACCCAGGTGCTCTCGGTACCATGGACAGCACTCATGGACAGCACTCTGTCAGGTGCCACCACCACAATGTCAGACCACAATAACAGCAGAAGTGGGTTCCATGGTGTAATGGTTAACATCAGCATGAGTCTTTGAGAGCAGCCAGGAGAAAACCTGCAGTATCCATCTTACTGTCAACAATTGTAACAGAGTTTTTTACAGGATTTTATTTTCATGCCCGCCGTTTTCAAAGCATGTCTGTTTCCGTAGTGTAGTGGTTATCACGTTCGCCTCACACGCGAAAGGTCCCCTGTTCGAAACTGGGCGGAAACATGTATGACTTTGCAATAACATTATTTGGACTTGGAAAACCACTCCAGTCCTCTTCTTGGTGCACAGGACAGGAAGGCCGACCATCTCTTTCTCGCATTGGGTCTCATGCAGAAATGAATTTCGTTGCAGTTCCACAACTGACCAAAAGCCAGTCATTCTCCATTAACGTACACTAGCTCCACCACCAGACCCCAGCAGCAGAGGTTCCGAGAGGGGGTCCCCGGAGGTGCGGGGAACCCCGGACCAGCTGGACCAGAGCCTCCTCTCCACAAAACACATATCCGGCAAACAAAAAATCACGGTCACATCATACCTGTCTAGATGTTTTTTTATAACATTAAGGGGGAATAGAAATAGAAACTGAATGGTGATCAATAACCTGCTGCACAGTTTCTGTAGTTTAGTGGCTATCGTGTTTGTCTCACATGAAAAAGGTCCCTTGTCTGGCTGAACTTCTGGATCAGGACCTCTCAGTGAACAGAGCATATCATCCACTGGAAGATTTACAGCACGGTTTTGTATTAGAATAACTTCATCAATGACAGCTTTTTTAGCAGGAAAAGCACAACTGCCTATGGTGTGTGGAAGAGTGATTTTTATCTTGTTGACCATTGTTCATATGTATCAGTCATGCATATCCAAAACAGGCTTTCTCCCCGTCGGGGAATCAAACCCCGGTCTTCTGCGTGACAGGCAGAGATACTGTCCACTATACTAACGAGGACATCTGGTAATCTGTGATCAATAGTTCACAACAAAATTGGTCCCGGCAGGTTAGCTGTGAGATAAGTACGGGAACAAACCTCAGACTAATGTTTCTGATTCAAACAAACACACATTTATTTCAGCCAAATGTTCAAACATGTGACAAGTTGTTGTGGCCGAGTGGTTAAGGCGATGGACTTGAAATCCATTGGGGATTCCCTGCGCAGGTTCAAATCCTGCCAACAACGGTTAATGTTTGAACATGCAAGAAGACTTGTAGTTGTTAACCGTAGACTTCAGACTTTTAATCTGAGGGTCCAGGGTTCAAGTCCCTGTTCAGGTGATTATCTGATGACCACAGTTCCTGACTGTAAAGACACAACCTGATCATTTTCAAGATTCATCTCAACCTATCAAATAAAAACAACAAATGGAGAGAGACAGAAACAAAGCTTTCATACAAAACATAAGCAGCAAGGGCCTGTACAGGGCACAAAAGGCTTGGCCCACTCTCTGCAGGCTGGGGGTCAAACCGGGCTGGATAGGCTGATTAGCATGAGTGCGTGACAGGACCTTGGGCAGGAACGCCACATTCGGCCACAACGTAACCCCTGAGCCATCTGGGTTCCATTTCAAGCAGGACCCGCTGACTGATAGGGCAGGTAACTCACCGAATGGCTTTGCTGATGTCATGGCGAGGAGAAAAGCTGTCTTCATTGAAAGCCACTTCAGGTCCACCTGGGCCAAGGGCTCAAAAGGTGGAGAAGAGAGGGCACCTAGCACAGGGACCCTTGGGGCATATTGCAACAGGGTCTGGGGTTTTAAACAGGAGTTACATCCTTACTTTTGTGTTAAGGAGTTTAAAGGCTCTGCTGGGATTTGAACCCAGGATCTCCTGTTTACAAGACAGATGCTTTGACCAACTAAGCCAGGGGTTCTTAACCTTTCTGACCTTGGGGCCCAATTTTTTCAGTACAGAGTGGCCCGGGGCCCATTAAATATTAACACTTTATAGCAGGGGTATATATATATATATATATATATGTGTGTGTGTGTGTATATGTATGTATATATTCAAGTAGCCTCATAGTAGTATATACATCTGCATCTGACTGGTATATTAAAAAAAGTACATATTTGCCACTTAACATGTGTAACTTGAATTACACACATTTTTTTCTCTTAAAAATAAAATACATTTTATTTTATTTTTCAAATGCTGTCTTATTTTATTTCTCTACCAGCAGTTTGAATTTCCCCTTTTCTTTGTTAATTGTCTCAACACATTTTTATAATAAATTAATATAAACATTGGTGAGCCTGGAACGATATTTAGTTTTACAAAGCAAAACTTAGTTTGATTGTACTTTATTTAAGATATTACATAAATATTACATTAATCAGTTGTCAGAGGACTCAGCGCGTCAGGTTTCATCCGAGCCTGATCAGCTGAGACGGGGAGCCCGCAGCTCTCGGGCTGCGGAGCACCTGAGTCTTTCCGATGCTTTTGAGAAAGCCCGAACAGCCCAGTCCAGCAGACACGTCAGCCCACACATCTACATGTACAATCCTTCAGCAGTAACGACGGAGCCCACCGCCCGAGCGGCACCGACCTCCCCGGCCGCGGGGACGCGTCAGGATAAATGATCAGACCGCACTCGCTCGCTCTGGGCGCAGACCCAAATCGATCCCTGATCCTGGCGGATCTAAACCTACTCTGTGCAAAATTAATGATTTACTCTGTAAATACACACCATTTCTTTTACTATTACACGTACAGCTAGCTGAGTGTCTTCTCCTCATTTGATCGGGAGTTGCTATGCAGTCCCGCGGCCCCCGCGGCCCAAACGTACAAAACAGATTTTTTTTTTGCAGCCCACTAGATGGCGCTCGCGGCCCAAGTGTGGGCCGCGGCCCTATGGTTAAGAATCACTGAACTAAGCCACAGGGCCCTCAACACACGTCTTCAACTTGTTATAAAAACCCTGTTGTCACAACAAGTTCATTCTACCTCTGGAGCAGCTTTATTTCACCTCACTGTGATATATTTAGTACACAAACCTGTTCCACTACTGTCCTGACTTTATGTGAAGTAACAGAGCTATGAAGGATGCTAACTTTTATACTTACCATATCCACCTTATTCCTGGAGTCTCTACTGTAGAAACGATAGGCGCTGGAAGTTGCGTTACGCCATTGACTAACCATGGCAGCTGAGCATGAACAGCGGTTTATTTTAAAGCACTTTGCTTTCAATCTAGCAGAGAAGTTACGGTTTTGTTTTCTGACATTTAATGTTTAACATGTTTATCAACCGTAGCATTTACTAAAATGTCCTTGCGGAGCTCGGGTACGTCGTGTTGTGGAGGAAAACCTGCATCATACTTTGTGGCTGAGATCCGACAAAGCACCGGAGGAGAGACGGGAATCACCAGAGGATTGACAGGAATGTCATGAGAATATCAGGTATGATTTCAGGTTAATGTCATGAGAATATCAGGTATGATTTCAGGTTAATGTCATGAAATATCAGGTATGATTTCAGGTTAATGTCATGAAATATCAGGTATGATTTCAGGTTAATGTCATGAGAATATCAGTTATGATTTCAGGTTAATGTCATGAAATATCAGGTATGATTTCAGGTTAATGTCATGAGAATATCAGTTATGATTTCAGGTTAATGTCATGAAATATCAGGTATGATTTCAGGTTAATGTCATGAGAATATCAGGTATGATTTCAGGTTAATGTCATGAGAACATCAGGTGTGATTTCAGGTTAATGTCATGAGAATATCAGGTATGATTTCAGGTTAATGTCATGGGAACATCAGGTGTGATTTCAGGTTAATGTCATGAGAATATCAGGGGTCCGTTTCACAAAGCAGGTTCAACAAACACTGAGTCTAATCCTGAACTCTTAGTTGATCTACTCTGAGATCGGAAACTCTGAGTTTTCGGTTCCAGGACAGCGGATTTGAGGTAATTTACTCAACTCTAAGTAGTTTCACCGGGAGTTAAGCGCGAGCGTGAGGGAAATAAAAAGCCAGCATCAGTAGAGCGCTGATACAAGGATTCACCATGGCAACCGGCGACACAAAAGAGCGACATACTTTTTCTTTTTTTTCTTTTTAACTTTATTTATCATTTCAATTTACAAAATCCCTTTGAGGAAACATCAGTTTGCATCTGAAGATCCACATACTTCACGCCACTGGAGTTAGAAGTGTTAATACGTGCATATGGTGAGTATGAGAGCATATTTTGAAAAAAAAAATGAAATTTTATTGTCATTTAGATCAGGGCCGTCAATTGTGTACGGCAGCTGCCACACCTCGGCTTCAGGGGAGAATGTAAATGTTTTTTTTTTTAAATACATTTATGGAATTACTCTGTATCTATTTGTATTGATGTATTCTATTACTTAATACATATAAAATAACTACAAATGCATATCAGAACAACATGATGGATTTCAGTAGGTATTATCTTTCCCAACACTTGTACCCCCCCCCTCATATCTTGAAATGTCCCAGCGTCCCTGACGACAGTGGTCGCTATCAATCTCGTTTTTAGTGCGCTCTGCAGATATAATATATGTCCTGCCATTTTCTTTCTTTTTATTTAAATTGATTTATTTTATTATATTTATGTTACTTATGTAATGACTTATGCACTTCATCCACTTTATGTCTCATACTGTATTTGTTTATTTAATTCCTTGATGCCTGAATGTCCACGGTCAATGTTCTGACTGTAATTGGAACTTTTAAATAAAGTTTGAAAAAAAAAAAGTGCGCTCTGCAAAACTAACTTACAAAAATGAAAAGGAAGCAGACAACCACGCAATAAAAAAAAAGAAAGAAGGCAAGTGATGGGTCCAGAAGATATTAACGAGGCTGTTAGCCACTGATGGATTAATTATGCAAGTTCATCTCAAAGTAAGATATAAATCCTCTTATACATCTGTTTAAGGGAAATATTTGACTTTTTTTTTTACTCTCCCTCTCCTTTTTGCATTTGGACTTTAACTGTTTGAAGTTAAACTGGGATGTCCCTGTGATATTGTTGCACTGACATAGTGAATAAAGTGAACGAGTTAAATTGCGTTTGTTAGATAAGCCTTTTCTGCTCTCTAACTCTGCTCTTGCTGTCCGTGGTGCAGAAAACGGATGCGTATTGCGTAAAGACCCATTGGCTGAATTGACGCCACTGAGGGAGGAGACGGAGAGAAACTCCAGGTTCACTGAAATAAACCTGGTCCCGACCAGGTTAGGTTCAGAGCGTCTGTTACTACGGTAACTGACCAGGTTAGGTTCAGAGCGTCTGTTACTACGGTAACTGACCGAGAGCTTAAGTTACCTCTCTTTGTGAAACAGGCTAGAGTTACCTCTCTTTCTCTGGTTTGAGTTACCTCCCTTTGTGAAACGGAAAACTCAGAGTTTCCCTCATTTCAGGGTTAACAGACTCAGAGTTTTCACTAAACCTGCTTTGTGAAACGGGCCCCTGGTCTAATGGTGTCCATGTTTCCATTTCCCCGTGTTGTTTTTTGGAGCCTCGTGGATTGATACTACAACATCATGTGGGTAAAACCTTGATACCTTTGTACCTGGTTGTGTGGGAGACTGACAGGTTCCACTGAGATTTGAACTCAGATTACTGGAGTCAAAGTCCAGAGTGCTAACCATTACACCATGGAACCCTGTTCAGCTTTTATTGTGGTTTTATGGTGGTCCTGAAACCAGAACATGAGTGAAAAGCAATATGCGCCTGAGCATCTGACAGAGTGCTGTCCATGGTGCTAGGAGCGTCTGGGTGTTTAGGGTACCAGGGCCCTGGTCCTCCAGGCCCAAGGGCTGGCTCTTTCACTCCAGTGGCCGGTCGGGGGGGGGGCTTAAAAGCGGGTCCCCGGGTTCGGACGGTGAGCCGGGTCTTTGGGTGGCTCCAGGTGAGCCGGGTTGTTGAGGTTCTTGAGTTTTTGTTGAGGTCTGGTGGTGGAAGCTCCTAGGGTCTGGTGGTGGAGCTAGTGGGGTCTGGTGGTGATGCTGCTGTCCTCTGGTGGTGGAGCTAGTGACTGACATGTTTTGAAAACGGCGGGCATGACGAGAAAAATCCTGTAAAAAGTCTCTCTAATATGTTTCTTTTTTCCTGTAAAGTTGGACATTTTAAAGTGTAGGTAAATGGAGAATGACTGGCTTTTGGTCAGTTGTGGAACGGCAACGAAATTCATTTCTGCATGAGACCCAATGCGAGAAAGAGATGGTCGACCTTCCTGTCCTGAGCACCAAGAAGAGGACTAGAGTGGTTTTCCAAGATCCAAATAATATTATTGCAAAGTCATACATGTTTCCGCCCAGTTTTGAACAGGGGACCTTTCGCGTGTTAGGTGAACGCGATAACCACTACACTACAGAAACTTGCATGCTTTGTAACGAAAAAAAAAATCCTATCTTCAAATCATTCATGTTAGAAATAAATGTATGACTTCATATAATTTGTCCTGTTGTGGTAAAATTACCATGCTGGGTAGAAAATACAAAATGTACCACAAGGGAATCCAACTGATTACTTTTGAAGGACAGTACTGGATATGGTTAATAACTGCAAATTGGGCAGTCCTCTTGCACATTCAAACATTACTCGTTGTTGGCAGGATTCAAACCTGCGCGGGGAATCCCCAATGGATTTCTAGTCCATCGCCTTAACCACTCGGCCACAACAACCTGTCAGCTGTGTGTGTGTGTGTGTGCGTGCGTGCGTGCGTGCGTGCGTGCGTGCGTGCGTGCGTGCGTGCGTGCGTGCGTGCGTGCGTGCGTGCGTGCGTGCGTGCGTGCGTGCGTGCGTGCGTGCGTGCGTGCGTGCGTGCGTGCGTGCGTGCGTGCGTGCGTGCGTGCGTGCGTGCGTGCGTGCGTGCGTGCGTGCGTGCGAGAATCTTCAGAACAACACAATTTAGAGCCTTTATTTTAAATGGTTGGTTTTACTTTATCAGTTTGAGACATATTTTCATCCTCATTTTTTAAAAACATTTTGATGCAATGCATTTTCATCAACAGTCAGTGCAGTATGTTCATACATCCACTTTCTTGTTTGCAAAAAGCTCTGGATAGATTTCAGTTAATCTCTCACAGGAATCTCATGTATGAGAGGAAGTCTTGAGTAGCAGAGGATGTTTCCATCCATCCACCTCTGGGTTATGGGCCCAGCACGCTTCCGCTGCGCCACTCTGCAGTTTAACCAGGATGTGACTCCGCCACACAGTCCGTGACTTTGGGGGACGGCGTCACTCCTTTCAAATCTTCTGACAGTGTCAAAAATCCTACAACTGTGTCAACTAACTAACCAGCTTAAATGACATCATGTGACCCAGCAAAATTCTCTCAGATATGAATGAAGCAGATCTCTTTTAAGACTGATTTCTTTCTGATTATGGGCATGCCAAGTAATGGCATGACCATATTGCAATCGTCCAGAATGGCCCAAAAGGCAATGTTGCTAGCATTTTGCTAACAAGCTAAAGTCACAAAAGTCCCACTGCGCACCAGCGGGTGTACAGCATGACCCCGCACTGATGTGGAAAAAAAAAATCCCCCAAAAATACAACACGGCCCGAAAAACCTGAAAAATGAAGGCGATATATTAGTATACAGAAAAGGTTTCCCTTTTTTTATTATTATTCCGCACTCTTTTTTCGTCCGTTAATACGGCCCGAACCGCAACCTGCACCCATGCATGGCATACATCGTTGGATGCGTCTCCATCGTGCCTCGATGGGCATTACTTTTCTCAGTAATAGGCGTTACCGTGGCAACGCTAGTTGCCAAGAAGCAAAAAAAAAGGCGAAAATTCAGGCGCTTATTGCTTGGCCGAACTTTATCGTAGAGACATCGTTCAAACTTTCAAACACTCGGCCCGATTGGCACTAAACGACCGTACAACCTCATTCTTCCAATTATTACAGTTTTTGTGATATTGACCTTTCATTTTTTTTTTTTTCCGTTTGACTTTGGACGATTGTTGCGAGGCAACAGGTTATCGTAGAGACATCGTACAAATGTTTCCCGACTCGGCACGCTGTGGACTTCAACATACTCAAATTTCATGAAGCTGGGATTTAAGGAAATTTTATGTCAAAATCCATGCCAAATGGCCCCATTCATTCGGATGGAGTTTTTTTACCATGTTGGAAAAAAAACCTATCCATTAATGTAGCCTGAACCGGAACATGCACCCATACATGGCATACATCGTTGGATGCGTCTCGATCGTGCCTCGATGGGCATTACTTTTCTCAGTCAAAAGTGTTACCGTGGCAACGCTAGATGCCAAAAAGCAAAAAAAAAGGCGAAAATTCGGACGCTTATTGCTCGGCCAAACTTTATCGTAGAGACATCATTCAAACTTTCAAACATTCGGCCCAACTGTTGGAAATGATCCTTCGTATTGATCAGTGACCATCATTAGCATCACTAGCTGAAAACGACTGTATAAACTGCTTAAACATCATTCAAGAACATACTCACGATATTAGATACATTCATCACATATTTAAGGGTTCTTATGGACATTTTAGGGTAACTCCAGCCCCCTAAAGCAGGTCTAATGGTGTCCATGTTTCCATTTCCCCGTGTTGTTTTTTGAGGTGGAGCCTCGTGGATTGATACTACAACATCATGTGGGTAAAACCTTGATACCTTTGTACCTGGTTGTGTGGGAGACTGACAGGTTCCACTGAGATTTGAACTCAGATTACTGGAGTCAAAGTCCAGAGTGCTAACCATTACACCATGGAACCCTGTTCAGCTTTTATTGTGGTTTTATGGTGGTCCTGAAACCAGAACATGAGTGAAAAGCAATATGCGCCTGAGCATCTGACAGAGTGCTGTCCATGGTGCTAGGAGCGTCTGGGTGTTTAGGGTACCAGGGCCCTGGTCCTCCAGGCCCAAGGGCTGGCTCTTTCACTCCTGTGGCCGGTCGGGGGGGGGGGCTTAAAAGCGGGTCCCCGGGTTCGGACGGTGAGCCGGGTCTTTGGGTGGCTCCAGGTGAGCCGGGTTGTTGAGGCTGTTGAGTTTATGTTGGGGTCTGGTGGTGGAAGCTCCTGAGGTCTGCTGGTGATGCTGCTGGGGTCTGGTGGTGATGCTGCTGGGGTCTGGTGGTGATGCTGCTGGGGTCTGGTGGTGATGGTGCTCGGGTCTGGTGGTGGAGCTAGTGACTGACATGTTTTGAAAACGGCGGGCATGACGAGAAAAATCCTGTAAAAGAACCCCGGACCAGCTGGACCAGAGCCTCGCGGCAAACCTAGCCGAGACTCGCGGGGCTTCACCTGCATTCCCGTCGCGCTGAGACCGCGGAGAGCCGAGAATCACGGACCGATATAAAAGTTTAGGATTATATACACACAGAAAATGTCATTGAAGAAGTAAAAAGAGCAGTTATTTAGGACAGCATCTTGAGCACCTCTGGGAGAATGGCTTTTTAAGCCCGCCGTCGCCTCGTCCCGGACACAGACACAGCACGGCCCTGAAAGCCACTCACCAACCCGGCTCACCGCCCCGCTGCTCAGCAACTCACCTTTGACTCACCGTCCAGACCCGGAGCCACCCAAAGACCCGGCTCAATGTGCAAACCCGGGGACCCGCTGTTAAGCTCCCCCCGACCGGCCACCGGAGTGAAAGAGCCAGCCCGTGGAGCTGGAGGACCAGGGCCCTGGTACCCTAAACACCCAGACGCTCTTGGTACCATGGACAGCACTCATGGACAGCACTCTGTCAGGTGCCACCACCACAATGTCAGACCACAATAACAGCAGAAGTGGGTTCCATGGTGTAATGGTTAACATCAGCATGAGTCTTTGAGAGCAGCCAGGAGAAAACCTACAGTATCCATCTTACTGTCAAGAATTGTAGCAGAGTTTTTTACAGGATTTTATTTTTATGCCCATCGTTAAAGCATGTCTGTTTCCGTAGTGTAGTGGTTATCACATTCGCCTCACACGCGAAAGGTCCCCTGTTCGAAACTGGGCGGAAACATGTATGACTTTGCAATAATATTATTTGGACTTGGAAAACCACTCCAGTCCTCTTCTTGGTGCACAGGACAGGAAGGCCGACCATCTCTTTCTCGCATTGGGTCTCATGCAGAAATTAATTTTGTTGCAGTTCCACAACTGACCAAAAGCCAGTCATTCTCCATTAACGTACACTAGCTCCACCACCAGACCCCAGCAGCAGAGGTTCCGAGAGGGGGTCCCCGGAGGTGCGGGGAACCCCGGACCAGCTGGACCAGATGCTGCTCACTGTGCTATGTTTAGAGCATTAACCTCTGCAACTTCTGTGTACAGAGCAGAATGGATCAGCAGTCCATCAACTTAACCTCTCAGTTACGTTGTCTCCATGGTGATTCCTCCTACCAGAAACAACTGGGGCGTCACATATGAACATAACCTGCTGTGAGTCCAGTTGGACACACGTGCTGCCATGCCAGTGCTAGAATTTATTCTTTTTTTTTCCTTTTCTTTCGCCCAACAGTTCCTTTATACAAGAAAGCTACGTCTAAAAGGACACCATCATGTGATCATCTTGTCATAGGTGCATGCAGCTTGCTCAGTGCCAGTATGGGACCCGGACTAAAGGTCAATTATCACCTCTCCAAAAGGAAACTAAGGTTCCTTCACTCAGGGAGGGAGATAGGAGAAGGAGTTCAATAATACACACAATATTCTATCATTTAAAATAGGCACATGGGTTGGTGAAATAACCTGTCTAGTAAACAGGAGATCCTGGGTTCACATATATCTCACTGCTTGTTCTGGCAGTATTTCTCACACACTTGCTTAATTATAGCAGAGTACGTTGTCAGAAGTACTCCTGCTCTTAGTGAATGTGGATGCTGTTTTGTCATTCTATTGGAGAACTTCTAATCTCTCCTTATTTTTGTAATAACCGGAGAGGGTAGATAAAGAATCCTCTAAAGAGTGAATGTGAGCTAGGACACCAGATGTAACTAGCTGAAGGCTCTATAACCACAGAGGGACTTGAAGTCTCAATCTTCTCATCCGAAGTCAGCCTTGTCCATTAGGCCATGTGGTCCACGAGTTGATCCTCTTTCTCAAAACCTCAGAAATGTGCGTGCACCAGAATTAATGTGTGTGTGAAGGACTACAACTTGATCGGGATCATGCAGATTTGAATAATTCCAGGTACATACCAACGTTTTCTGTTGCAGCTAAAGTTACCGTAGATGCCCATTTAGTAGCCCGGGCGTTTAATATGCTAAATCCACTTGGACCCCAGGCGTTTATAAGAACCAGGCGGGTATTTGCACCAGGCTACAATTTATTTTTGCAATGAGCAGCACCAGACCATTACTTACAAAGAACATATGAGATCACCATAGTACCACTGGAACTAAAATTGTACACACTGTACACAACACAACACCTCACGACGAGCTCCCGATCACAAATCGTGAGCTCGCAAGAAAATCAAGCGTGTTTGAAATCCTGGTCGCTCCTCGTGAAGGAATCACAGCTGAAGCAGCTGCGACCGGATTTGACTCATCCTTTCACAGAGAGCATGCACAATCTCTGATGTTACGTCAAAAACTATTATTTGTAGTTTAAGTTTTGCAAATTCACATTACAAATCATGTTTTAATAGCAAAAAAAAAGAGCGCATTTCCACGTACGGTGCGGGTCGCCGCGTACCCTACGCCGTAGGCTCTGCGTTGTTGTAACGCGGAACCATAAATCAGCCTTTAGTGTGTGCGCTGTCTGCTGAACTCTTTTTTCTCTTCTCATTTTGCTGGGACGCCGGGTTCCTCCACCAAGACACAACTTTTGCGGTACGCGTTCTTTGTTGTGTCTAAAAATGATTCGCAGTGCACACACCCAATCAGAAACGGTACAGATATTTTGGGATTTTAATATATAAAAAAATAAAATTAAAAATAATAAAGAATCCCCTCGCCGCTCCACTCCGCTCACATGCTCTGATATACAAAGACAGTTTGTCTGTGTAACGGCGACACACGGAGCTGATCAGAGCAGTATGAACGATACTGTACACAATACAATGCAAATACAGTGTTATTACCAGGTTATTACCGGTAGTCGCCCGGGCGTTTAATTGAACCGGCGTTTATTATGCCAAATGGGCTCGGACCCCCGGCGGCTATTAGAGCACAGGCGCGTATTTACGCGCGGGCGACTATTTGGTCATCTACGGTAGTCTGGTTGGTGAACTCGTGAGGATGGATAAAACAAAACTGAAAGTTCATTATGACCCTGATGTGAGTTGAACACATAACCTTCTGATCTGGAGTCAGACGCGCTACCATTGAACCACAGAGCCATTTCTGACATTTCTGAGGTTGTTTAATGAACACAAATCTAATCATAGAGGGCAAAAAGTATTTAGTCAGACCACCAGTTGTGCAAGTTCTCCCAGTCAGTGCAGTATGTTCATACATCCACTTTCTTGTTTGCAAAAAGCTCTGGATAGATTTCAGTGAATCTCTCACAGGAATGTCATGTATGAGAGGAAGTCTTAAGTAGCAGAGGATGGTTTCCATCCATCCACCTCTGGGTTATGGGCCCAGCACGCTTCCGCTGCGCCACTCTGCTGTTTAACCAGGATGTGACTCCTGTTGCATTATGATCCTATTTTAGAACGACTGAGGTATCAGTGCATGTAACTCAAGGTTTTGTAAACAAGGCCTGGATCACAACATACACGTACCTAGATACATACAAAAAAGAACCATGTCACATGAAGGCAGGTTAGCTCAGATGGTCAGAGCGTGGTGCTAATAACGCCAAGGTCATGGGTTCAATCCCCATACTGGCCAAACTGGTGACCAGTTAAACTCTTAAAAAGTTTCAGATTTCAAAGATTGTATGCTTCATTGTTAACTTTGACAAAGAATTATTCATGTCTGCAGGATGAATAATGTTGCCATCAATTTATACGCTCTTTGCAGAAACCGAGCATATCTAAAGCTGGGTACACGTATATTTTCAAGCTGTGAGCGTATAGTGGTGAGTACTCTGCGTTGTGTAATTGGGTTATAAGAATAAATTTGACTTTGTAACTGTAATTGATAACTGTATTTCTAATGTAAGGGTTTTTTGGGTTTTTTTTCTGTCGTGACCCATTACTGTATAATTACATACTTTCAGTATGTATGCAAATGTACAATGGTCCATACACAATAACAAATATGTATGCTATAATGTCCACTTGTGCAATAACATCAGCACACACATGTCAGTGTGTGCCAGAAAAGTGGAATAGGGCAAAGTGAAATAAGCATTAGCACTTCACAAATCTCAGCATTAGAGCACTTAGCACTTTAAACATGACGGTCTCTTAATTGCTGGTATCAATTGTAACATGTTTTATTCCTTAATGATTTTTATCTAGTTCAGTCGTGTCTTTTAATGTTGTGTTTTTGTTGGCATGAATGTCATATCTCGTCTCCTTTGTCTGCTGGTGTCCGATTCTGTGTCTGGCATTAATTTGCCAGGGGGACGAATGGTGGAAATTAGCCTCTGGCTACAACCAGCATATTTACATGTGTTTATTAATATTTACAGTCCCTGTCAACAAATACAAGTGAATTGAATTGGTATTGCACTGGTGTAAAACTGGGGTTGCACTGGTACTGTCAGGAGGTTGTAGTGAGGGACCCAGATGCAGGAGAGCAGGAGGCAGGAGTTCCCAAAAACTGTGATTTATTAACTTAAAAACAGAACCAAAAACGCTGTTAAGCAGGATACAAAAACCAAACTGAACAAGAATCCAAAACTATGACAAAACCTGATGGGAAAAACATGGAGGGCAAAACAGTCCGGACCAGCAAGGAGCAGGGGAAAGACAAGACCAGATATACACAAAGGTTAATGAGACACAGGTGCAGACGATCAGGGCAGATGGAAACAGGAAGGTCAGACAAGAACTTAAACACAAGGACATGGGCTTAAAAATAAAAATGTCAACATGAAATATCAAACCCTGACAAGTACAGAAAAGGTACTGCTTTGGAACTGAACCGGTATTGCACTGACATTACAAGTGTACTGCACTGGTACTGAACTGCTGTTGCATTAGAATTTAAAGGTGACCTATTATGGCATTTAATGTATATTTTAAACAGGCCTTGAATGTCTTAAAAACAATCTAAAGCTTGTTTTTTCTACATAAATCATAAATCCAGCCTGTGGGCCCTGTCACTAGTTTTACCGCTTCTAACCTCTTTTTCTGCGCCTCATTTTTAGGGAAGGGGGGGGTATGATAATGAGGCTTTGTGCTGATTGGCTCCCTGAATGATGTGTAGCAGGGGAGGAGCATAAACCTCGCTCCGCCAGAGCAGCCCGAGCCTGTAAATAAATCCCAACACTGAATTTTCACAAATGGCAACTTTATTGTTAAAAAAATAAAATATGAGTTGTATATAAATAACATTTATGCACTATTTAAGCCGGATCTACCCGGCGGATGCTGAACGCTGGCCCCGGAGCCACGCCGGGCGCAGCGCTGCTAGAGCAGCGCGCATCACCGCGGCTTTAACGGGGGATCTGAACGGTTCCGACCGGCCGGGACCGCAGGAACCGGCCTGGACTGGTAGCAGGGACTCCCGGGGACCGACCTGCGGAATTTCAGCCGGATCTGCCCGGCGGATGCTGCGCGACGGGCGCCGCAACGCCACGGCGGGCGCACAGATCCGGTCCGCGGCGCATCCGCGGCGCATCCGCGGCGCATCGCCCGTTATCGGGGATCAAACCGACAGATTTGCCTGAAAATCTCGGAGGGTGAAGCTGGTCCGACCTGGGACAGACCCCCGAGGACCCAGCTCCCAAACCAACCGGGAACCTGGATGATTTAACCCGGATCCACTCCGCCGCGGCGCCACGTCCGACTGGCTTAAGGAAGCACCGCTCCAGCAGCGGAGAGAGCTGGTTGTGGGCGTGGTTTCAGCAGCGGAGGCTGAACCTATGGAAATCTGCTCCTGTCGTTACGTAACGACGGGAGCAGATTCTAATCGGCTCAAAAAAAACCACGTGACACTGGGGGACTCTGTCCGGCGGGGGTCAGAGACCCTGCAGAATTTCATGGGATTTCATCTCCCCTGTGCTGGCAGGGTGAGGGGAGACCACTTTATATATGTTAAAACAAGAAAAAACGTGTTTTTCATAATAGGTCCCCTTTAACCGAAGTTAAATTAAATCAGCAATGATCACAAATGTACACTTTTTATCCAGTGTGAATACGTTGGTGACTCCTTAGATGACTTGATGTGGCAAAACGTACTCCACACTGATCACACTAGTGTCTCTAGTGTGAATGCGTTGGTGAGCCGCTAGGTGACTTGGATTGGTAAAAGCCGCTCCACACTGATCACACCTGTAAGGCTTTTCTCCAGTGTGAATACGTTGATGTCTCGTTAGATCACCTTGCTCGGCAAAAGCCGCTCCACACTGACCACATCTGTAAGGCTTGAATACAGTGTGAATACGTTGATGTCTCGTTAGAGAACCTTGTCGGGCAAAAGCCGCTTCACACTGATCACACCTGTAAGGCTTCTCTCCAGTGTGAATACGTTGATGTCTCGTTAGAACACCTTGCTCGGCAAAAGCTGCTCCACACTGACCACATCTGTAAGGCTTGAATCCAGTGTGAATGCGTTGGTGAGTCGTTAGGTGACTTTCCCTGGCAAAAGCCGCTCCACACTGATCACACCTGTAAGGCTTTTCTCCAGTGTGAATGCGTTGGTGAGTCGTTAGAGAACCTTTCCCGGCAAAAGCCGCTCCACACTGATCACAACTGTAAGGCTTTTCTCCAGTGTGAATGCGTTGATGTTTCCTTAGAGAACCTTGTTGGGCAAAAGCCGCTCCACACTGATCACACCTGTAAGGCTTGTCTCCTCCAGTGTGAATACGTTGGTGGTTTATTAGATCAAATTGTCGGGTAAAAGCCACCCCGCAGTGATCACAGCTGTACGGTTTATCACCAGTGTGAGTTTTCTTATGGATCTTCAGGTTTGATGAAGTGGTGAAGACTTGCTCGCACTGATCACAGCAGTATCTTTTGGGTCTTCCTTTATGATTCTGTAACAGAGAAGATGACTTACATTATCTTGGCTGCATTATCAAAAGCCTTTTCAGTTTCAAGTATGGAGCTAGAACAGTCTCATAATTCACAAATGCACACGCCGATCCACAAACGCAAAAGGACAAAATTCACAAATGCACAGAACAATTCACACGTACGTAGGACAAGATACACAAATGTATTTTTGATGCACACACAAATATTACCTGATTTACAAAAAAAATGTTTCTCTGTGAGCTGCGCTGGATTTGCGTGTGACTTTTGAGACTCCCCTGACGTGACTCGATTCACAAATGCGTTTTTTTTTTAACACGGAAGGATCTGCAACCAATCAGATATCTTCCTTCGTTTCAGCCAATCATAAGAGCGCACCCCACGTGGGGGACGATTTACTCGTAAACCAATCAGATTGAAGGGGCGGATACACCTGCTGTTTGAGCTGCGTTGCGCCATTCGCTTCGAAAAAAGTGATTCAATATTTCGAATTGGTGGTGTAAAGATAAATAAACAAGACAGCAACACGGGATGGAGAGAAGATCACTGCTCTGCTTTTCTTGTGATCTCGGTAAAGAAAACAGCGCGATCGGAGATGGTTTGTCGGGCCGTTCAACCAGAGCCGTCGGGGACTGGAGAGCTCCAAGTCCTGCCGATGCAGCAAATGATGATGAGAAACAGCAGAGATATTTATGTATGTATCACCACCCACCTGCCCCCACTAGGTAATGAAGCCTATAATCGGGGACCAGAGAGAATGCAGTTCTGCCGAATTATGTTTAGTGGAGGCAGATATTATCTCATTACTGATATGATTTAACAGAAGATTCCTAAATTGATTAATACATAGATTGGATTTTTGTTTCCAGTTCATTAGAATGGTTTTCTTTGCGATACATAAGGCAGTGAGAACCAAGTGAGCCAGGTTAGATTCCATGTGGATGTCTCCCAAGTGACCTAGTATACATAGGGCCTGATTTACTAAAGGTTTGCGTGCGTAAAAACGCGTGCAAACTTGACATCACCCGCAAACCAATGTGCAAGCTGATCTACTAACAGCGTGCAAAGAGGACTGCGCCTCTCAAATGAGCAAAATAGCACACGCTGTTCATTTAGTACTTTTGCCCTGATGAATAATCAATATGGGGCGTACCCGCCAGAAAGCGCTAAATACTGGGAGGGGAAATGCAAATAAGTTAATTTACCACACGCAATGAGATTTACCAAGCCTGAAAGTAATTGCGGGGATTGTGATTGCGTCCGTATTTAATACGTTCGAAAGGAAGGTGCTAATCTGCCCAGCATTACGCACCGATGGCTGCTGTTATTGTGGTGTTGTGCCGTATTCAGCACCCCTGCCGTGAAAAGCACCCCCTCATACACATTCACACAAACACATACTTAGGAGTTTATATTATATATATTTACAAATATTATGGAAGACAACACAGTAAGCAGGCTATTAATTAATGACATCAATAACCATTTACTCGATTTTTGTTATCTGTGACTGTGATTGTGGGAAAGTATGACTATTGTGGAATCCATTTAAACATGAATCATTAACACAAAACTGGACGCTAAACAGAACGTGACACGGAATGAGAATATAATTTTTGTCATTGTGTGTACGTTGTCATTTGGAGTAAATTAAACATGAGCATTTAGTCCTTTTTGACATTTACTCGTGAATAAGAGATCTGTGGGTATATGTCGACGAGGGGGTGCTTTTCACGGCAGGGGTTCTGAACACGGCACAACACTTTTGATAATGTTTAAATTTCTTTGCTGTAGTTCATGAATGTGTTTATTTGCCTCTTCCACTAATATTTCTAACTCCACTGCGTCAAATTTCATTTAGCGCTTGCGATCCTGCTTTCCATCCAGACTCTCCATGGCGCAAACAGACACGCAAGACCTCATTTAAACACTGCGGTTTGCGCCTGTTATCAATTGCGCAAGCATTCTTAGTTGATGACCCGCAAAACACACAACAACAGCACGTGCAAACTTTTTCAGTGCACACGCAATTTAGTACTCTTTATTTAGGATCTTAGTAAATCGGGCCCATAGTGTGGGGAACACTATAATTCTCTAATTGAGCCATGTGGATAAATCCTCACAAATCTCCATCCAGAACCTCCGTACCGGTTTACAAAACCACAAAGCATGCATATAATTATCAGGGGTGTTCTCTGTGCACTGTGAGCAGATATTAGAGGTCGCAAAACCCATCTGGAACATCCTTTGTCCTGTATAATGTATTCTGTAAAGAACTTTGTACTGTATAAGTTGCAAGTTTGGATTCTTGGTCATAGTGAAAGTATTTAAACACATTTGTGACCAAATGGGGGTGGGGGGGTGACGACATCCACTGCCAATCCAGGAAGCAGGAACACACGGAGACACACGTCAAGCACTGGAAATCTGAAACAAAAAACCACAAACAAAACACGAAACCGGCACGGAGCCGACCAAAACACGAACAGCAATCGACCCAAATCTTGCAATCTGATCGCAGTCTGAGCTAAGCTACCGCTACCTAACCCCAAAAACTACAGAGCAAGCATGCAGGTGAACAAGCGAGTGTGTATGTCTATGTGTGTGTATGCGTGTATGTATATGATCATGCGTGTGTGTGTGTGTGTGTGTGTGTGTGTGTGTGTGTGTATATGCATGTGACTAAGTGACTATATGTGTGTGTGTGTGTGTGTGTGTGTGTGTGTGTGTGTGTGTGTGTGTGTGTAATAAACCAAACAAAGTTCCACCTGAAGTGTATCTGTAGTGGGGGAGGGGGGGGAGCAACCCCGCCACCCGCGAGACCAGAGGCCGACACTGAAGAGCCCGGAACCCAGGCCACCGGCAACCCCACAGAGGGGAGAAGTAGGAGGGAGGCAACCCACCGCCTGCGAGGCCCCCCCCCCCCCCGGCGGCCGCCGAGGGGGCCCGCGGGCGGGGCCCCCACGGCGCGGGAAGAAGCAGCCAGGGATCCCGCGGCGGCGGACCGCGACCCAGGCAATCCCCGGCCACCCGGTCCGGGCCGGACACGCGGCCAGGAGGCCCCCCCCCTTCAGGCCAACGACCCCCACCCGGCAGGGGGCCAGCCCGCCCGGAGAGACAGAGCCGCCCCGGCCGCCGACGCAGGCAGGCGCACCCGTCCCCCACGAAAGTGGCCCTCCAAGACCAGAGGGGCGCCCCGCCGCAGAGGCAGCGGGCAGCGGGGGGGACCGGAGACGGGCCCGGAGAGAGGGAACCCCCCAACAAGGCGACACCCGTGCAGGCCCGACAACAGGGGGCCCCAGACCCAGGCATCCCATTCATTCATCCATTCAACTATCCGATATCTATACTAATAATAATATGATATACTATACATAATAATAATACTACTAATAATAATAATAATAATAATAATAATAATAACCATCTTTGTATAATATAATAATGATAAATTATTAAGTTTTGATGTCCTGCCAATGGAGGCCAGAATCCTCCATGGCAGGACCCTTCCATACCGCATTCTCACCGACACAGACACACAATCACGCACCGTTTCCCCCTCCCCGGAGGAGTCCAGCACCGCCAGAAGGCACCCCAGGCTGCACGGCGAGCCCCGCCAGGCCCGGGAACCCCGACCCACCCATCCCAGGCCGGTGAGGGAGCGCGGGTGATGTGGGACCCCCTCCTGCCCCTGGTGTTGAGTGTATGTGAATAATGCCATAAAAACAGGGAAGGGGGAGGGCCAAGTATCGATTTGACACCGACCCCCCCCCGTCCCGAACTACGTGTCCTTGTCAAATGTATTTATTAAGTGTTGAATGTGCAGTGTCTATTTTGCTGTTAAAACCGTGAGGCGGGGAGTGCCGGGCCACGCGGGACAATGCCCCCCACGACCCGGACCCCCCACCCTTCGCCTATGTGCGTATGAATCGTGTAGGGGGGGAAGGAGGGGGAGCGGAGGCCGAAGCCAGGAAGCAGGACCAGCAAAGCCGGCCCTGATAAGACACCCGCGTCCCCCCACCGGCCATCCAGTAGCCAGGGCCCCACCGTACCTCCATGGGCGCCCCTAGCGCCGCCGGAGCCCCCAGACGGAGGGGGAAACAGTCCAACATCCTCCCATTCATACTGACAACATAAGACATAGACACCTGGGAATGGTGCCACCCCGCCGCCGTGCCTGCCCGTGCACCCCCCGGTCAGGGGAGGCCCGATCCCCGGACCCGGACCCGGCCCCACCCCCCCCCCCCCGAGGCCACCCCGGCGGACACCCCAAGGGTCACGGAGTCCCCACATCCGCAGGGGCACTCGGCCCCTGCCCAGCGACGGAGGACCAAGGCAGCAATGCCCCCCAGCGCAGACAGCCACCCCCCACCCAGGCAGGGCCGGGCCCTCCGAGTGGGACCCCCCCGTCCACGGCCCAGCCCCCCCCGGGAGACCCGGAGACGCCCAAGCCACAGCCCCCCGCCCGAGCCCCCCCAGCCATCCCCCCCCCCCCACCGCCCCCCAGGGGCCACCGGAGGCCCGCGCCCCAGACCCCCCAAGCCGGCCCCCAACCCCAAGGGCTACGAGATCACCACCCCCCCGCCCCCACTAGGTAACGAAGCCAATAATCGGGGACCACAGAGAGTGCAATTCAGCCGAATGTTGTTCAGTGGAGGCAGACATTATCTCACTACTAATATGATCTGATAAAAGATTCCTAAAATGGTTGATACATAAACTGGATTTTTGTTTCCAATTTACTAGAATGGTTTTCTTTGCGATACATAAGGCAGTGAGAAGCCGGTGTGTCCAATTAGGTTCTATTTGAGTGTCTCCCAGGTGACCTAATATACATACCGTGGGGCACACTGGGATTCTGTGGTTGATCCATGTGGATAAATCCTCACAAATCTCCTTCCAGAACCTCTGTACCGGTGTACAGAACCATAAAGCATGCATATAATTATCAGGAGTGTTCTCTGTGCACTGTGAACAGATATTAGAGGTGACAAAGCCCATCTGGAACATCCTTTGTCCAGTATAATGTATTCTATGAAGAACTTTGTACTGTATAAGTTGTAAGTTTGGGTTTTTAGTCATAGTAAACGTATTTAAGCATATTTGTGACCAAGAAAACTGGTCGGTATTAAGAGAGAGATCCGCCTCCCACTTGGAGATCGGGAGAGAGACTGAATCGTCCAGTTTAGACACTAACCTGTAGAGTTTTGATAACAACTTTAAAGTGCTTAGATTCAATAAATCTATTATCTTAGCGGGAAGTTGTAAATCTAATTGGCTAATTTTGTATGTTTTATTTATTATGGCCTTAAGTTGTTGATACTCTAAAAATGTATTCCTGCTAACTCCGTATTGAACAATAAGTGTATTGAAAGGTACAAACTGTCCTCCTACAATTACGTGCTGTAAATACCGTATTCCTTGATCTCTCCATTGAACGAAATTAACTATCTTTTTATCATTTTTCACGATGTCTGGGTTGTTCCATATGGGTGTACGGTCACATGGAAAAAGTGAAATTTTAGCTACTTTAAGAAATTCCCACCAAGCTGATAAAGTTGTGCTAATATTAATGCTTTTGAAACATTGATGATGTTTGATACTTTGACTAATGAATGGTAACTCTGAGATTTCTAGTTCAAACACTTGCTCTGAGTCCAGCCATTGACTATCTAAAGGATGATCTTTTGACCATTTTACAATATACTGTAATTTATTGGCTATGAAGTAATACTGAAAATTAGGTAACTCTAAACCTCCATATTCTTTGAATTTTTGCAATGTCTTTAAACTAATACGTGGAGTTTTATTTTTCCACAGAAATTTTGAAACATATGAGTCCAACGATTTAAACCAGGAAAGAGGGGGTTTGCATGGTATCATTGAGAAAAAATAATTTACTTTTGGTAAAACCATCATTTTAATGGTGGCTATTCTACCCATGAGCGAAATGGGGAGAGAGCTCCATCTGGAAAGATCATCTTCTATTTTCTTTATAAGCTGAACATAATTTAATTTTATTAACTCTGACAGCCTAGGGGAGATGTTTATGCCTAAATATCTAATGTTCCCTGATTGTAATTGAGTATTTGTTATATTCCTAAAATTGCAGTTAACACACAAAACAGTGGATTTAGACCAATTAATAGAATAATCAGACAGAGATGAAAATCCCTCTATAAGTGCAATTGTCTGTGATAGTGAAGATCGTGAGTTCTGGAGGAAGAGGAGTACGTCATCCGCATAAAGACTTATTTTGTGCTCTAATATTTTACATTGTATACCTTTAATATTTTGATTTTGTCTAATAGCTGCTGCTAAAGGTTCAATAAATATTGCAAATAATGAGGGAGAGAGAGGGCAACCCTGTCTAGTGCCTCTTTGCAAGGTAAAACTTGTAGAGATTTGATCATTTGTCCTTACACGTGCCTTGGGAGAGCTGTATAATATTTTTATCCAGTCAATGAAAGATTCGCCAAATCCAAATTTATGCAAAGTTGCCAATAGAAACTTCCAATTTACCTTATCAAATGCTTTTTCCGTGTCTAAGGATATAATAGTAGTCTCCTGTTTATTGATAGTCGAATAGTCTATAATATTTATACTTTATATATGTTAAAGCAAGAAAAAAGCTGGTTTTCATAATAGGTCCCCTTTAAATTTGTTTGATGATCTGAAACATTTAAGTGTGACAAACATGCAAAAAAATGTTTTTTGCAAATAAGAAATCAGGAAGGAGGCAAACACTTTTTGACACAACCAGGGATTAAAGCAAAAAAAATATTTTTGACTGAAAAAATGTTTTCAGACCAGTTCATATTCCCCCTCCATCTATGCGCTGCACCACACTTTAACCTTTTATACTTGCAGTTGGTGCCTGCGTAGTACGCGAGGAGAGCCCGTCATACCGGTGGTGACCAATAGGGGGCAGTAAGCAGAGCAACAGTTGGAAAAGTGATATATATTTAGTAGCAGCGGTAGCAGATTAGAACAACGAACAAGTTTACAGGACAATATTGGATGATGTAGGAGATTATAACATCGTGTGAATGTGTTTGAATGTGTATGAATGTTTGGTGGTGGTCGGAGGGGCCGTTTGGCGCGATATGGCAGCCACGCTTCTGTCAGTCCTCAGGGCAGCTGTGGCTACAAACGTAGCAGCTGTGGCTACAAACGTAGCAGCTGTGGCTACAAACGTAGCAGCTGTGGCTACAAAACGTAGCAGCTGTGGCTACAAAACGTAGCAGCTGTGGCTACAAACGTAGCAGCTGTGGCTACAAACGTAGCAGCTGTGGCTACAAACGTAGCTACCACATCCGGGGAGAATGTGTATGAATGAATAATGATCTCTGTAAAGCTCTGGGTGCCTTGAAGGAGCTATATAAAACCAAGCCATCATTATTATTATTACTACTTTTTAACCCCCTTCCCTGTATGTATGTATGTATGTATGTATGTATGTATGTATGTATGTATGTATGTATGTATGTATGTATGTATGTATGTATGTATGTATGTATGTATGTATGTATGTATGTATGTATGTATGTATGTATGTGTGTATGTGTGTATGTGTGTATGTATGTATGTATGTATGTATGTATGTATGTATGTATGTATGTATGTATGTATGTATGTATGTATGTATGTATGTATGTGTGTATGTGTGTATGTGTGTATGTGTGTATGTATGTATGTATGTATGTATGTATGTATGTATGTATGTGTGTATGTGTGTATGTATGTATGTATGTATGTGTGTATGTATGTATGTATGTATGTGTGTGTGTGTGTGTGTGTGTGTGTGTGTGTGTGTGTGTGTGTGTGTGTGTGTGTGTGTGTGTGTGTGTGTGTGTGTGTGTGTGTGTGTGTGTGTGTGTGTGTGTGTGTGTGTGTGTGTGTGTGTGTGTGTGTGTGTGTGTGTGTGTGTGTGTGTGTGTACTGCTGCCAACACGTGAGTTTCTTCATTGAGGGAGTAATAAAGGACTATCTTATCTTATTATTATTGTTTTGGTTATAATCCCTGTATAATATAAAGATAAAACAGAAGGTCATATATTTGGGGATTGTTATCTCTAAGGACAAAACAGCAATTGAAAAGGTGAATATTTGGAACAATGTGGACATGTGTAAGTCAATTCTAAACAGGTGGCTGCAAAGGGATATTTCAATTTTTGGCAGAGTCTTATCAAAAATGGATAGTCTGTCCAGACTCATTTATCCGGCATTCTCCTTACCCATCTCAACACGAATGATCAAAACAATAAAAACAGTTAATTTTAAGTTCATATGAAGAAATAGATGTCGATATATCAGAAAGATTGACATGGTAAAAAACTATGATGATGTTGAATGTGATCAATTTCAATATTATGAATGGTATCTTGTAGTGCTGGGCGGTATGACCAAAAATTTATATCACGGTATTTTTCAAAATTATATCGGTTTCACGGTATATCACGGTATTTTTTTTTTCATGCACAACTGGATGTTAACCACATTTTCTAATGATTTGGAAAGGAATTGCTGCAGTAAATTGGCTTAGAATGGCCTATTTTACTGTCATGAGGAGGAAATATTGTAGAAAAACATTAATGTCCACACTAGTATAAATACAGGTTTGCATGGCCTCACAAAATGATGCCCACATGTGTCCGCTGTAAACAATGCAACTGCTAAATAGTGATGCACCCAAATGAAAATTTGTGGCCGAAACCGAAACCGAAAATAATAATAAACACTTGGCCGAATACCGAACAATACCGAACATGGTTCTTCAGCAGTTTTTCATTTATTTTGCCAATTTTTTCACCATTGCATAAATCAAATAAATTTGATTTAGGCATGCTTTTAAAAGAAAAAAATCTTTTACAAAATTACAAGGTAGAAAATATTTATTGAACATAAAAAACTGAACATGTTTTAATTTCCCAGCATTATGTTGTTTTGGTTCCACCTCCTGGTGAATGTTAGGTAAAATTCTTATGTGGTTACTTTTTGGTTGACCAACGATTTATGTTTGTGGTGCAACCGGTACGGGAGCGGCCAGTCTATTTCCTTATATTACAACGCCGTTATTAATTGTTCGGGTTTTTTCCCACTTATTCCACCGAACACGAAAGTGTTTTTTTGCCATTTTCAGCCGAACAGTTTGGGTTACCGAACAATCGGTGCATCACTACTGCTAAACAGTCCCCTCACAAACAGTGTCCAGCGGCGCCGCGCTACGTTCCCAACGTTGTGTACGCTACTGTACATACTCACCTGTATTACGGTATATGAAAAATTCACATCATAAGAAAAATAAACACCGGTATTCGGTATGAACCGGTATACCGCCCAGCACTAGTGTCTTGAAACTGAAATGGTTAAAATCTTTCCTTACAAATAGACATTCCATCTGGTTTATTTTTCCTAATATGATTTTCCAAAAAATGGGTGGAATAGACTTTCTTCTACACTGTGACTTTGATTGTAACGAATCACCTTTTAAACTCCCGTTTTTCCATCAGCAAGTCCTTCTCTATTGGAAATTGATTCATAGTCATAATTTTACACCACACAACACACCTGTATGGAACAACAGGTACATTTTACTCAGTAGAAAATCTGTTTCTATAGAGGATTGGAAATACAAAGGAGTCTGGGCTATTGCACACTTTCTGGATAATACTGGTAATGTGTTACAGTTTGAGGATTTTTGCAAAAGATACAAAATTCAATGTACTGTTAAGCATTAACATAATAAAAGCCATACCAATTTCTCTGAGGTCGATGGTTAGAGAAGACATTCGTCACTAAGGTCTCCTGAACTGAGACAGCTCTGCATTAAAGGTTTAGATTTCTGTGACTTTAAATGTACTAACAAAGTCATTAGAAACATTTTGCTATATTATATATTATATTAATAATATTACTTTGTTGAAGACAAGAATTTGGACTTTGCCCTTAATAATTTGGTGTTATTGGGAAAGTTCTTCATTCACAAATGTAGATTTTTTTAAGACCAAACCGTGTTTGACCCAGTGGAGAAATGAGCTAAAGCTCTTGAGTAAGTCCTTGAGTCTTGTTACAGAAAAGAAAGCCCTTAAACTGTTTTCTTTATCAGACCGGGAACAGCCGGGATCAGACCGGGCACAGCCGGGATCAGACCGGGATCAGACCGGAATCAGACCGGGAACAGACCGGGATCAGACCGGAATCAGACCGGGAACAGACCGGGATCAGACCGGAATCAGACCGGGAACAGCCGGGATCAGACCGGGAACAGCCGGGACCAGACCGGGAACAGCCGGGATCAGACCGGGATCAGACCGGGAACAGCCGGGATCAGACCGGGAACAGCCGGGATCAGACCGGGAACAGACCGGGAACAGACCGGGAACAGCCGGGATCAGACCGGGAACAGCCGGGATCAGACCGGGAACAGCCGGGACCAGACCGGGAACAGCTGGGACCAGACCGGGATCAGACCGGGAACAGACCGGGAACAGCCGGGATCAGACCGGGAACAGCCGGGATCAGCCGGGAACAGCCGGGATCAGACCGGGAACAGCCGGGATCAGACCGGGAACAGCCGGGATCAGCCGGGATCAGACCGGGAACAGCCGGGATCAGACCGGGAACAGCCGGGACCAGACCGGGAACAGCTGGATCAGACCGGGAACAGCCGGGACCAGACCGGGAACAGCCGGGATCAGACCGGGATCAGACCGGGAACAGCTGGGATCAGACCGGGAACAGCGCCACTAGTGGCCAGAGCGAGAACTGCAGGTCACGTACGCGTTCAGTGTCTTTTTGAGAACATGCCTGTCGACGCGCCAAATGAACGCAGGATACGCGTGACGTCATCGATGCGTACGCGTTCTGAAGGGCAAGCATAAATGAGCCTTAAGAACGGCCCCTTTTCTGCCGTGCGGTCGCTTCCCACAGGTTTCAAGTTAAAAAGTTAAATGCTGTATTAGCCCTTCTGTTTTCTGTTTTTTAAATCACCATTTGATTCAATCTTATATTAATGTGGGTTAGTGTTATTAAAAATGTTTTGAGCTGTTGCCTGAATTATAGGACTGTAAAATAACTAGTGAAATAATAATTTCACAATAATTATTGTGAAATAACTAAAAAAGAAATCACTGAAATGGGTCTTTCAATATCCATTTAAAGTGCAAAAAAGAAGGAAATTGCAACAGTAAACAAATAATTGTAGCTTGTCTAATTTATTCTGTCACCAGACACTCAGCTGGACATGAAGCACCTGGCATTTTCCAGGAGTGTCATGACAAACCGTGTGTCCAATAACAGAAGAAACCAGCCAGCACGTACCCGGACATCACCCCCACCTGTGATAAATACAACTCTTTTTCACATGTAGTGGCTGTGCCCTCCGCGATTACAAGTTTTTTGGAATGAAGTTTTCCACACCCTATGACTGCTTTGTTCGGTCCTTGTAGCGATGACGATCTACCGAGCGTCAACTGATCTTTCTCCTGCTGGCCAGGCCGGCCATTCTGCTTAGATGGAAGGGGACGGCCTCGCCCACACACACTCAGTGGCTCCGAGACATTATGCACTTTTTACTCTAGAGCAGGGGTGGCCAACCCTGGTCCTGGAGAGCCACACTCCTGCATGTTTTAGATGTTTCCCTGCTTCAGCACACCTGATTCTAATTAATGGTCCTAATTAGCTTGTCATCAAGGTCTGCACAATTCTGTTGATGACACAGGTACTTGTATCAGGGTGTGTTGAAGCAGGAAACATCTAAAACATGCAGGAATGTGGCTTTTGAGGACCAGGGTTGGCCACTTCTGCTCTAGAGAAAATAAGATTTTCAATTACAGGCTCAGAGGGTGAAAGACCTGGCAACCCTTTTAAACTTATTTCCACGATTCTCATGCAACATAGATTATACGGTGAGAGAGTGAACACGGTGGACCCTTGACGTTTGAGAAGCTCAAGGTTTAGATATTAATACGCCTGCCAACTTTGTTTTCCTCTTTTTATGTGCCTTTTACTACTAAAGATTTGGGTGGGGGGTTGGTGGGGCCACTGTACTACCTCATGATTACCAGATTTCCTTTTGTTTTTATAAATAACTATTTTAATACCATCTAAACCTGCCCAGCCCTCAGTGGGGGGTATTTTAGTTTTTGTTATGGTTGTGATGTATTCTCAATGTAACATTGTTACTTTTATATTCCCCCTTGACCCCCCACTCCCCGTACCCTCATTCATACAACACACACACATACACACAGCTTACTATACAGATGCAGACACACCCGGCACCCCCACCCTGGTGATAGAAATGGAGTCTGGCTGAGCTGATAGACCAACACCGTCCTATGGAGCCGTCCACACAGAGAGCTGTCCAAGCCCCCGACTACAGGGGACACCACTGCAGAGACCCCCCCCCACCCAGACAGAGAGGGGCCCCCACCACGGCTATAAAGCCCTGGAGCAGGACCCCCAACTATCCAGACCTGGAGCAGGACCCCCAACTATCCAGACCTGGAGCAGGACCCCCAACTATCCAGACCTGGAGCAGGACCCCCAACTATCCAGACCTGGAGCAGGACCCCCAACTATCCAGGACAGCAGGACCCCCAACTATCCAGACCTGGAGCAGGACCCCCAACTATCCAGGACAGCAGGACCCCCAACTATCCAGACCTGGAGCAGGACCCCCAACTATCCAGACCTGGAGCAGGACCCCCAACTATCCAGGACAGCAGGACCCCCAACTATCCAGACCTGGAGCAGGACCCCCAACTATCCAGGACAGCAGGACCCCCAACTATCCAGACCTGGAGCAGGACCCCCAACTATCCAGACCTGGAGCAGGACCCCCAACTATCCAGACCAGGAGCAGGACCCCCAACTATCCAGACCTGGAGCAGGACCCCCAACTATCCAGACCTGGAGCAGGACCCCCAACTATCCAGACCTGGAGCAGGACCCCCAACTATCCAGACCTGGAGCAGGACCCCCAACTATCCAGGACGAACGTACTTATTTATAGGGCTGGGCGATATATCGAGATTTTAATATATATCGATATATTTTCGAACGCAATATGGTACAAGACAAGATGGTTTATATCGATTATAAAAAAAAATTATGATTTTGATATAGCTTATTTTGTGACAAATTGACTTGAATAAAATTGTTGCGATCACTGGTTGCGATACATTTGATGTGATGTGACATTTAATCTGTTACACTGTAACGAATGCACAGCAGGACGTGGCATGTATTTTTGTTTGCAGTAGAAATATAATCACCAAGATTGTGATGAGCCAGTTTCTTTTGCGCTCTTTAAGTGTGTGCCCAGTTAACAGGCACAGGATTTTTGCACTTCTCGCTGTGGCTTTGTATATTATTAATTATTAATTCCATTTTTGACCTTATGATGTTGTGATCCGAATCTTTACAGCCTATGTTATTGATTTCATTATTAATTTTATTTCTGAAGTTACGATATTGTGATCCGAATAATTAGACACAAGCTGTTTGCACTTCTCGTTGCGGCTGCACTTTGTAGCCTATGTTATTAATTTCACTAATAATTAAATTTCTTAAGTCATGATGTTGTGATCCGAAACAATATTGCCAATGCATAGTTGTTTGTTTTCATTAATTATGCATATGGAATAAATAGGCTACACTTGTCGCATTTTGGATGTCTCAGAGTCAGAGTCAGAGTCAGAGTCATTTTTATTGTCCCTCTAGGGGAAATTCTTTTAGCAGTCTGGGAAAACAGTCATCATCATACAAACACAGACATACCAAAAGAACAATTAAAACATTAAAACGTGACATAGTAACCATAATAGTGAGTAAAAGCTCTGGTTATTGGCAGGCGCATGGGTGCTGTCCGGTGCTGAATCTGTCACCTTTGCACGTGAAACATTTTTGCCATTGCCTTGTAGTCGCTGTATTAGGCTTAGTTATTTTGTTGAATATTCTTTGGCTAAATAAAACTACTTTTATATCAAACATGCTCGTGCTGTGTATCATAGCTGCTTTTATTGAAAAAACGAGAAGCTTCTTATAAAGTAACTGAAGTCATGAAAATCAATATTTTTCTTAGCACCCCCACGTATCGGTCAAGCTCCCCCTTAGCACCGGGAGAGAAAAAATCCTGGCGCCGTGCTTGCCCAGACATGATGTTAATGAGCAAACGCTCTCCATGCGACGTCTCTACGATTTAAGGCTGATTTATGGTTCCGCGTTACACCGACGCAGAGCCTACGCCGTAGGTGTAACGGTGTAACGCAGAACCATAAATCAGCCTTTAGGTTTGGTTCGTCAGCAGGAAACAGACGGACCGAGAACGAGCGGGTTCTGGTTCTGGTTCTGGTTCTGGACCCGAACACTGACCTGCAGACCAGCAGCTTTAGTCCTGCTGGACTCGGAGTGCTGGTCCTGGTTCTGGTTCATCTCCTGGTTCTGGTTCTGGTTCTGGTCCCGGTCCGTCTGCAAACACGTGGCCTCCACTCGAGCGTTGCTGCTGAAAATGTGGATTAAAGCAAAGACGTTCTATTTCGTCCCTACTGACCGCCAGGCGGTGCTGTAAGCACTGGATATCTCCCCTCGCGCATGCGCATGTCGAGTACAATACCAACAATGTCACGTCACCCGTGACCCCTGCATGACCCCCGGAAGGGGTATATCTTCCGGGGTCAAGCATGGGATCGGCTCCTCATTCTTCTCGCATCGCGCTGAAGTACAGGACGGAAATAGAAGGCTGGTTAAAAGCTTCTTCCTTTCCTCCCTACAACCGCCGGCCTCTGTGCAGCTTCGTGCCGTAAGGTAGGAGTAACGATCTCTGTCGTCCTCCGAGAGGCTGTGGCCACGCGGTATTTATTGGTGTTCGTTGCGGCGGCGGCGGCGTCTCCCCGCCCCGCCCCCCTGGGCCAGCTGGCAGAAGGTAAGCTGTAGGCTGCGCCCGACACCTGAATATTATTCTGTGCAGTTATTTTTTCTGCAAAAAAAAAAAAAAAAAAAAAAGAAGACAGAAAAGGATTATTATTTATTTTTTTTTCTAAAAAAAAAAAAAAAAAACAACACCTTTTTTTGTCCTTCTTACAGCCGTGGTGAAGGCCACGCCCCTCTCCCACCGGCACACTTGTGGTGACGACAGCGTTTCGCTCCCTCTCCCACTTTATTAAAGTGACAACATTATTTTTTTCCTTGCAGATTATTTTTTCTTTAAAAAAAATAATAATATAAGAAAGGAAAAGAACAGCGCCTTTTTGCCTGTTTTGCGGCAGTGGTGACGGCAGCGTTTCCGCTCCCTCTCCCACCGGCTCGTTCAGGGTGACGGCAGCATTTGCTCCCTCTCCCACTTACTGATGTGATATTGTTATTTTTCCTTGCAGTTATTTTTTATTTTTTTCTTGAAAAAAAAAAAAAAGGGGAAAAGAAACAAGAGAGGATTGTTCTCTTCTTTTTTGAGTAAAGACGCCTTTTTTTGCCTTTTCTCATAGCCGTGGTGACGGCAGCGTGGCCCTCCCCTCTCCCGCCGGCATATTGGCGGTGACGGCAGCGTGCTCGCTGTGGTGACGGCAGCGTTTCCGCTCCCCTCTCCCACTGACACACCCGTATTGACGGTAGCGTGGCTGCTCCCCTCTCCCACCTGCATATCGGTGGTGACGGCAGCGTGCTCGCTGTGGTGACGGCAGCGTTTCCGCTCCCCTCTCCCACTGACACATCCGTGCTGACGGTAGCGTGGCCCTCCCCTCTCCCGCCTTCATATTGGTGGTGACGGCAGCGTGCTCGCTGTGGTGACGGCAGCGTTTCCGCTCCCCTCTCCCACCGACACCTACGTGGTGACTGCAGCGCGTCCGCTCCCCTCTCCCACCGGCACATCCGTGGTGACGGCAGCGTGACCGCTCCCACCGACACATTCGTGTGGACGGCAGCATGTCCGCTCCTCTCTCCTGCCAGCACATCCGTGGTGACGGCAGCGTGTCCGCTCCCTCTCCCACCGGTCCCTGTGATGGAGCGTTCATGCCCAGGGTGCATGGCCTCCCTGGATCCTGCGGTTGACCAGGACCTCTGCGTGTCATGCCTGGGCCCTGAGCAGCCGGGGCCGTCGGCCAGCCTCCCCTCATCCCAGCCGGGGTCTTCGCTGAAGCGATCGGCGAAGAGAGTGGTGGGGGCCCCCAAACGACGGCGGATGACGAGCCAGCTCTCCTCGAAGGTAGATCGCTTGGCTGCCGACATGGAGCAGATGAAGGCGCTCCTCCTCAATCTGCAACCTGGTACTGGCCAGGTGGAACCTGCCGTGCCAGAGTTTGCTCTGGGGTCGCCACCGCCGCTGCCAGAGGACGCAATCTCCATTGCAGCCTCGGCGAGCCAGTTCAACGTGTCATCAGGGGACCCGGCCTCACAGCGCTCGGGGTTCTCCTCGCACTCATCTGCCCAGAGCTCTCGGGAGGGGACGGTTTGTTCCTCCGTGCAGAGCATTATCCGCACTGCCCTGGCACACTTGCAGCTGGATGCACCGCGTGCGGAGGTGGCCTCTAGCGCCTTCCACAGGCGCAATCCTTCTCCGGTGGAATTCACCATTCCGCCTTCGTCGGATTTTTTGAGGGAGCTGCACTCATGCTGGAGAGATGTCACAGCCCTCTCCAGGCTAACAGCTGATGACCGTGCTCTGACGGCGATGGAGGACGCTGCAGTGGCTGGTCTCCACCACATGCCCCCCATCGAGCCCTCCATTGCAGCACTGATAGTGGCTCCTGATGAGGCTCTGAAGCCAGATCCCAAGTGCCCCTCTACCCAGTGTAGGGTTACTGACGGGCATATTTGTAGGGCTTATGAAACAGCGGCGCGCATCGGCCGGCTGGGGAACACCCTTTCTCATCTGCTACTGGCCCTCTCCACCTCCCTGCAGGATGCACAGGTGGATGATTCCACACAGGACTTGTGTGATGTGTCCCTACAGGCTTTTGCCTCCCAGACGAGGGAACTGGGGCGGCTGATGTCCACCCTGGTGCACACGCGCCGTCATGTCTGGCTGGCGCAGTCACCCCTGACAGAGACTGCTCGTAGGGTTCTTCGTCAGGCACCGGCAGAACCGGAGACCCCCCCCCACCCAGACAGAGAGGGGCCCCCACCACGGCTATAAAGCCCTGGAGCAGGACCCCCAACTATCCAGACCTGGAGCAGGACCCCCAACTATCCAGACCTGGAGCAGGACCCCCAACTATCCAGACCTGGAGCAGGACCCCCAACTATCCAGACCTGGAGCAGGACCCCCAACTATCCAGACCTGGAGCAGGACCCCCAACTATCCAGACCTGGAGCAGGACCCCCAACTATCCAGACCTGGAGCAGGACCCCCAACTATCCAGGACAGCAGGACCCCCAACTATCCAGACCTGGAGCAGGACCCCCAACTATCCAGACCTGGAGCAGGACCCCCAACTATCCAGACCTGGAGCAGGACCCCCAACTATCCAGACCTGGAGCAGGACCCCCAACTATCCAGACCCTGGAGCATATTGTTATTTTTCCTTGCAGTTATTTTTTATTTTTTTCTTGAAAAAAAAAAAAAAGGGGAAAAGAAACAAGAGAGGATTGTTCTCTTCTTTTTTGAGTAAAGACGCCTTTTTTTGCCTTTTCTCATAGCCGTGGTGACGGCAGCGTGGCCCTCCCCTCTCCCGCCGGCATATTGGCGGTGACGGCAGCGTGCTCGCTGTGGTGACGGCAGCGTTTCCGCTCCCCTCTCCCACTGACACACCCGTATTGACGGTAGCGTGGCTGCTCCCCTCTCCCACCTGCATATCGGTGGTGACGGCAGCGTGCTCGCTGTGGTGACGGCAGCGTTTCCGCTCCCCTCTCCCACTGACACATCCGTGCTGACGGTAGCGTGGCCCTCCCCTCTCCCGCCTTCATATTGGTGGTGACGGCAGCGTGCTCGCTGTGGTGACGGCAGCGTTTCCGCTCCCCTCTCCCACCGACACCTACGTGGTGACTGCAGCGCGTCCGCTCCCCTCTCCCACCGGCACATCCGTGGTGACGGCAGCGTGACCGCTCCCACCGACACATTCGTGTGGACGGCAGCATGTCCGCTCCTCTCTCCTGCCAGCACATCCGTGGTGACGGCAGCGTGTCCGCTCCCTCTCCCACCGGTCCCTGTGATGGAGCGTTCATGCCCAGGGTGCATGGCCTCCCTGGATCCTGCGGTTGACCAGGACCTCTGCGTGTCATGCCTGGGCCCTGAGCAGCCGGGGCCGTCGGCCAGCCTCCCCTCATCCCAGCCGGGGTCTTCGCTGAAGCGATCGGCGAAGAGAGTGGTGGGGGCCCCCAAACGACGGCGGATGACGAGCCAGCTCTCCTCGAAGGTAGATCGCTTGGCTGCCGACATGGAGCAGATGAAGGCGCTCCTCCTCAATCTGCAACCTGGTACTGGCCAGGTGGAACCTGCCGTGCCAGAGTTTGCTCTGGGGTCGCCACCGCCGCTGCCAGAGGACGCAATCTCCATTGCAGCCTCGGCGAGCCAGTTCAACGTGTCATCAGGGGACCCGGCCTCACAGTGCTCGGGGTTCTCCTCGCACTCATCTGCCCAGAGCTCTCGGGAGGGGACGGTTTGTTCCTCCGTGCAGAGCATTATCCGCACTGCCCTGGCACACTTGCAGCTGGATGCACCGCGTGCGGAGGTGGCCTCTAGCGCCTTCCACAGGCGCAATCCTTCTCCGGTGGAATTCACCATTCCGCCTTCGTCGGATTTTTTGAGGGAGCTGCACTCATGCTGGAGAGATGTCACAGCCCTCTCCAGGCTAACAGCTGATGACCGTGCTCTGACGGCGATGGAGGACGCTGCAGTGGCTGGTCTCCACCACATGCCCCCCATCGAGCCCTCCATTGCAGCACTGATAGTGGCTCCTGATGAGGCTCTGAAGCCAGATCCCAAGTGCCCCTCTACCCAGTGTAGGGTTACTGACGGGCATATTTGTAGGGCTTATGAAACAGCGGCGCGCATCGGCCGGCTGGGGAACACCCTTTCTCATCTGCTACTGGCCCTCTCCACCTCCCTGCAGGATGCACAGGTGGATGATTCCACACGGGACTTGTGTGATGTGTCCCTACAGGCTTTTGCCTCCCAGACGAGGGAACTGGGGCGGCTGATGTCCACCCTGGTGCACACGCGCCGTCATGTCTGGCTGGCGCAGTCACCCCTGACAGAGACTGCTCGTAGGGTTCTTCGTCAGGCACCGGCAGAACCGGGGGAGCTGTTTGGGGCAACTGCCCTGGAAGCTCTGAACCGCACCGCCCTGGCCGATGAGACCAGGCAGCGACTGGTGCACCTTCACAGGAGGGCGCCCGCTTCCAGTACACCGAGGGGCCCTTCGTCTGCCCCTGGACGTCGCCCCCAGCCTCCTGCCCGCAGGAGCCAGAGCAGCTCCCAACGGCCCGTTGGACAGCCTGCCGGGGGGTTTCGCCCCCCTGTGCGCGGACCGCCCCAGCAGCGTCGGGGTGTTGGCCTCGACCATCGCCCCCCCGGCACGTCCAGAGGCCGGGGGAGACGGCGCTAGGGCCACGGGGCCGGTCGTCGGCTGCTTTTCCCGGCAGCAGCTCAGTCACTGGGCTGCCTGCTCGTCGGACCCCTGGGTAATTTCCACCTTAACCCACGGGTACGTACTGCAGTTCCGACACCGGCCCCCTACCTCCGGCCGGGTCAAGATGACCGTCATCAGAGACCCGGCGAACATTCTGGCTCTGACTCAGGAGTTGTCCGTCCTGCTGGCCAAGGGCGCCATTGTGCCGGTAGACCCCCTGCTGCAGCCCCAGGGGTTCTACTCAACCTACTTTCTCATCAGCAAGAAAGACGGCGGCCTTCGTCCCATCTTGGACCTGAGAGGCCTCAACGGGTACATGAAGGCCCTGCCCTTCCGGATGCTGACCACAGCAGATGTTCTGCGTGCGGTCGGTCAGGGGGAGTGGTTTACGACGGTAGATCTACAGGACGCTTACTTTCACGTGCCGATTGCGGCACAGCACCAGCGGTTCCTGAGGTTCGCCTATCAGGACCGCCATTACCAGTTCAGGGTGCTCCCGTTCGGGCTCTCCCTGTCCCCAAGAGTTTTCACCAGGTGCGTGGCGGCAGCCCTCGCTCCCCTGCAGGCACAGGGTATGAAGGTTCTGCCGTACCTGGACGACTGGCTGATATGCGCGCCGTCCCGAGAACAAGTGGTGGCAGACACGGCCCTCCTTTTGTCGCATGTGGCCAAACTAGGGCTCACAGTGAACAGAGGGAAGAGCTGTCTGGCTCCCTCCCAGCGAGTCGCCTACTTAGGATTGGTACTCGACTCGGTGACCATGAGGGCCTGTCTCTCACCGCGGCGTGTGAGCGACATCCTGCGGCTCCTCCCCCGATTCAGGAGGGGCAGACGGCTGCCTTACCTCCAGTTCCTGCAGCTTTTGGGCAGATTAACAGCCGCCTCGGCTGTTGTGCCTTTGGGCCTGCTGAGGCTACGCCCCCTGCAGATGTGGCTGAACAGCCTTCGCCTGGATGCCGAAAGGCACAGGCACAGGCTAGTCAGGGTGTCGCGGGTGTGTGTCCATGCCCTGACACCCTGGAAAGACGGGGCATTCCTGCTGGGGGGTGTGCCCTTGGGCACTATCACCTCCTTCCGGGAGACTGTCACCGCAGATGCCTCCCTCTCGGGGTGGGGTGCTGTTTGGCGCGGCAGGCCTGCCCAAGGGCAGTGGTCTGCGCGGGACCGCACACGCCACATCAATGTGCTGGAGCTCCGTGCTGTACACCGAGCACTCGAGCACTTTTTACCTCACCTATGGGGGAGGCACGTACTGGTTCGGTCGGACAATGTGTCCACTGTCTCCCAGATCAACCACCAGGGGGGCACCGGGTCTGCACAGCTGCTGCAGGTGTCCCGGGGCCTTCTGACGTGGGCCGCTCCTCGCCTCCTCAGCCTGCGGGCGATATACCTGCCAGGGGTCAGGAATCAGGTGGCAGACTTCCTGTCCCGACACAAGCCTCCCCCAGGAGAGTGGCGGCTTCATCCGGAGGTAGTGGGGATGATTTGGGTCCTCTTCGGCAGAGCGGTGGTGGACCTCTTCGCCTCGGGCGTCTCGGCTCACTGCCCCCTCTGGTTCTCCTGGACAGAGGAGACCAGTCCTCTGGGTCAGGATGCCCTAGGGCACGAGTGGCCCGACGGGCTCCTGTACGCGTTCCCCCCACTACCTTTAATCCTTCCGACGTTGCAGAGGGTCCTCCAGAGAGGTCACAGGCTCCTCTTGGTGGCCCCCTTCTGGCCGGGGAGACCGTGGTTCCCACTACTCCGGAGGCTCTGCTGCGGCACGCCATGGCGCCTACCCGACCGGAGGGACCTTCTGTCCCAGCTGGGGGGTCGGATTTGGCATCCCGACCCCCGTCGCCTTCAACTCTGGGTCTGGCCACTGCAGGGCCCGACCCGTTAGTGTCAAGCTGTACTGAGCCCGTCAGGGCTACCATCTTGAACGCTCGTGCGCCCTCCACCCGCCTCCAGTATGAGTGCAAGTGGAGGAGATTCTCTGCCTGGTGTGCGGACAGGGCAGAGGACCCTATGCTTTGCCCTGTGGCCACGATCCTGGAGTTCCTTCAGTCCCTCCTGGATGATGGCCGTGCTCAGTCCACCTTACGGGTGTACGTGGCGGCCATTTCATCACAACATGCCCTGGTCGAGAATGCCACCGTGGGGTGCCACCGGCTGGTTTCTCTCTTTCTTAGGGGGGCTCTGAGGCTGCGCCCCCCGAGGACCCCAAGGGCCCCGGTGTGGGACCTGTCTATGGTACTAGGTGCCCTCTCTTCTCCACCTTTTGAGCCCTTGGCCCAGGTGGACCTGAAGTGTCTTTCTATGAAGACGGCTTTTCTCCTCGCTATGACGTCAGCAAAGCGAGTCAGTGAGTTACATGCCCTGTCAGTCAGCGGGTACTGCCTGAGGTGGAACCCGGATGGCTCAGGGGTTACGTTGTGGCCGAACGTGGCGTTCCTGCCCAAGGTCCTGCCACGCGATCATGCTAATCGGCCTATCCAGCTTGCCCGGTTCGACCCCGAGCCTGCGGAGGGTGGGCCAAGCCCTTTGTGCCCCGTACGGGCCCTTACTGCTTATGTTGCTGCCACCGCGCCTGTGCGACGGTCGGAGCAGCTTTTTATCTGTCATGGTGGCCCTAACAGGGGGCGCGCTATTTCTAGACAGCGCCTGTCCCACTGGGTGGTGGACACCATCGAGCACGCCTACAGGGCCAGTGGCCGCCCCTTACCAGTGGGGGTGAGGTGCCACTCGACCAGAAGCGTCGCAGCTTCTTGGGCTGCCCTGAAGGGGGTGCCTCTGGAGGACATCTGCGCAGCAGCTTCGTGGACGTCGCCGGACACGTTCTCCAGGTTTTACCGGATCAATGTCGCCACTCCCCAACCATTGGGCGTGGTTCTACTCCCGGGTCCTTCTGCCCCTGATCAGTGAGGTATGTGACCGGGATTCTATGTGACATTGTTGGTATTCGTCATCCAGTGCTTACAGCACCGCCTGGCGGTCAGTAGGGACGAAATAGAACGAAAGTTACGCCTGTAACTACGGTTCTATGAGTCCCGGATGACCGCCAGGCCTGCCGGTCACTCCGAATCCTCGTGCTCTCGCGAGAAGATTCTAGGAGCCGATCCCATGCTTGACCCCGGAAGATATACCCCTTCCGGGGGTCATGCAGGGGTCACGGGTGACGTGACATTGTTGGTATTGTACTCGACATGCGCATGCGCGAGGGGAGATATCCAGTGCTTACAGCACCGCCTGGCGGTCATCCGGGACTCATAGAACCGTAGTTACAGGCGTAACTTTCGTTTTATAAACTCTCCCCCACTCCGGTTGTGTTTCCTGTATCTGTGTCATGTGACTGCCCCGCCCCTTTAGGAGACTTCCATTCCATTCCATTCCGTTCCATTTGTCCTCGGAAGTGGGGATTTCCCAGTTCCCAGTCGGAATTTTCAACTGGAACGCCCCTCGAAGTGGGATTTCCCACTGGGAAAGTGGGAGAGTCTTCACCACCCCCGAGTTCACATTCCAAGATGGCTGCCCCAGTTGTAAACAGTAGAAGAGAGCTCTGTAAAAATTCGTAGCACTTCATTCTAGTTTTGGTCACACTAAATCAGTCGTATACAAGTATTGTTTGGCATATATATGTTGCAATAGTGTAATTTACATTTTTCATGTGGTATGCGAACTACAAACTTGTTTACCTACTTTGTAACTGGAACGCTGATAACCTGGCTGTGACGTCATTCTCAGTTCCGAGTTCCGACTTCCGAGGTAAATGGAACGCAGCATTACAGCAGCTCCTGAGTCTATTGAGTCCTATGGGAAAAGTGAACGTGAGCACAGATTATTACCAATTCCTTCGCCCCATAGTAACCTAAGTAAATATGGGACCCATTATTCAAAAGCCACAAACCTTCTGAACATTCTGACACCAAAATGGACATTTTCAGACCGACAAATTAGGAGAAAATGAACTTTGTTTGAGACCTGTCTCTGTCTGAGTAACACACTCTCGCGAGATTTGGCTCTCATAGCTAATAATATAATATAATATAATAATAATACATAGCTCTGCTCAGAGTCGTCGGTCACTGCAGAACTGCCAAAATCGTTTTCCCATCGGATAAAATGAAGTTTAAAACTAAAATAAAACTTGCTTCTTTGCTTAATAATACTGTTACTTTTATTATTGAAGTCTTTTTGGAAGGGAAAAAAAAATATTAGACTGATCCGATGATCTTGTACTGGGTTGATGTACACGTTTCTTCTTCTGTGTCATTTATTTATTTACTTGCTTTTTTCATTTGTCTCTGTGTATGCCCGGAAATGTACACTTCAAAGGTGCCGCAGGATAGGCCGTCTTCCATAATGTTTCCAAAGCTGCCCCGGCTCATGCATTATGTTTGTCTTTCATGGGAGCTCTTTTATTCATTCTCTTCCTTCCTCATATCTCATTCGAAGCACATGCCCTTACCTGACGACAGGGGCGGCACACCTCCGTAAACTCTTCTTCCAACCTCACACTGTGTTCACTGACATAACTGCAGAAACCGAGCACATATCTAAAGCTGGGTACACGTACCCTTTCAAGCTGTGATCGTATAGTGGTGAGTACTCTGCGTTGTGGCCGCAGCAACCCCGGTTCGAATCCGGGTCACAGCACCCCTGTGGCAGCAAGAGTGCTTCTCAAATTTTTGGAAAAAGAAAGAAAAGGTGCCACGGACACAACAAAATCCACTAGGGTGTTTGGATCAGATTTTCAGACCATTCACACTTCAATTGATTGCGGTGGAGAGGGGGGGTGCTACGGGCCGGACACTTAGCCAAGGACAATGGACTCTGCCAGTGGTAAGGACCCGGCAAGCGGCGCATAAGGGAGACAATAATTCATTTAAAATGTTTCCTTTTCCCAGTTTCAGGCCTTGGTAGAAGAATACACAAGTCGTGGAGCTGGCACCATAGATCCTCCTTCGATAGCTCAGTTGGTAGAGCGGAGGACTGTAGAACCAGTAAAACAGGTATCCTTAGGTCGCTGGTTCAACTCGGGCTCGAAGGACTGCCATTATTTTTCATCTTCCCAGAGCGGGACTCTATTTCATCACTGTACTCGCTATGGCTTTGGCCACTGCCATCTACTTTGGTTGGGACATCTGAGTTGTTACACCACGTGTGTTTCCACATGTTACAATCAGAAAGGGCTAGTGGTGCAATGGATAAAGCGTCTGAGTACGGATCAGAAGATTCTAGGTTCAACTCCTGGCTAGCTCAAAAAAGCCTAATCTTTAATACTCTCCCAGTCACAACCTTGGTAGTGTACACGTTTCTTCTTCTGTGTCATTTATTTACTTGCTTTTTTCATTTGTCTCTGTGTATGCCCGGAAATGTACACTTCAAAGGTGCCGCAGGATAGGCCGTCTTCCATAATGTTTCCAAAGCTGCCCCGGCTCATGCATTATGTTTGTCTTTCATGGGAGCTCTTTTATTCATTCTCTTCCTTCCTCATATCTCATTCGAAGCACATGCCCTTACCTGACGACAGGGGTGGGACACCTCCGTAAACTCTTCTCCCACACCATTCACACTTCAATTGATTGCCCGGACACTTAGCCAAGGACAATGGACTCTGCCAGTGGTAAGGACCCGGCAAGCGGCGCATAAGGGAGACAATAATTCATTTAAAATGTTTCCTTTTCCCAGTTTCAGGCCTTGGTAGAAGAATACACAAGTCATGGAGCTGGCACCATAGATCCTCCTTCGATAGCTCAGTTGGTAGAGCGGAGGACTGTAGAACCAGTAAAACAGGTATCCTTAGGTCGCTGGTTCAACTCCGGCTCGAAGGACTGCCATTATTTTTCATCTTCCCAGAGGGGGACTCTATTTCATCACTGTACTCGGCTATGGCTTTGGCCACTGCCATCTACTTTGGTTGGGACATCTGAGTTGTTACACCACGTGTGTTTCCACATGTTACAATCAAAAAGGGCTAGTGGCGCAATGGATAACGCGTCTGAGTACGGATCAGAAGATTCTAGGTTCAACTCCTGGCTAGCTCAAAAAAGCCTAATCTTTAGTACTCTCCCGGTCACAACCTTGGTAGTGTACACGTTTCTTCTTCTTTGTCATTTATTTACTTGCTTTTTTCATTTGTCTCCGTGTATGCCCGGAAATGTACACTTCAAAGGTGCCGCAGGATAGGCCGTCTTCCATAATGTTTCCAAAGCTGCCCCGGCTCATGCATTATGTTTGTCTTTCATGGGAGCTCTTTTATTCATTCTCTTCCTTCCTCATATCTCATTCGAAGCAAATGCCCTTACCTGACGACAGGGGTGGGACACCTCCGTAAACTCTTCTCCCACACCATTCACACTTCAATTGATTGCCCGGACACTTAGCCAAGGACAATGGACTCTGCCAGTGGTAAGGACCCGGCAAGTGGCGCATAAGGGAGACAATAACTCATTTAAAATGTTTCCTCAGCCCCACAAAGCCCCACAATACGGTTTGACGTACATGCACGGTGCATCGGTACACACCTGTATCATGTCGAAATTTAAGGAAAAGTCTCTTGGCGCCATGGCCCAAACCAAACAGGAAGTCGGCCATTTTGAATTAATCGTGTAATTTTGGCGCAAAAAGTTATCAAAAAAGTTTTCGTGAAGTGGCTGTGGCGCCGCGTCAAACTTCAACATTAAACAGGAAGTGATACTAGTACCTGATTGGTCCATATTTGAGAGTTCCTATTTTCTGCCATAACTTTTGAATGGTTTGACATAAAGACTATTGGGTGGTGTCATCGGACTGTTTTTTAGTCCTTGACCATAATTGGTGCAAATTAGCCCCGCCCCTTCTTCTGATTGGTCGATATTTGATAGTCCCTATTCTCTGCCACAAGTTTTGAACGGGTTGTGATAAAGACATGTGTGTGGTGTCATCTGACTCGGTATTGAGTACTTGACCTTCAAAATTGCACTCGCGAGGGCCTGTTTATCGCTGCTTGCAGCTTTAATTATTATTATTATTATTATATAGTAATATATAAATGTATATTATGGATTTTTTAAGTATTTTTTTATACATTTAGCTCATGGAGGATGACCCTGAGACCACGGCGGACCTGATCCCCCTCACGTCCCTGGGGGCCCGGACGCGGCTGGACGAGTCGGTCTGGTCCGTGGAGTCCCTGGTCCCCTTCATCCCCTCCCGGGACTGGCTGCTGCAGAACGGCGTGTTCGGGCCGGAGGAGGTGGAGAACCTGCGGCTGCTGGCCGAGCGGGCCAACCGCATCATCCGCCTTGGCCAGGAAAAGCTGGTGTCGGGGGGCCGGTCCGGGGCCCAGGGCCAGGAGAAGCTGGTGTCGGGGGACCGGTCCGGGGCCCAGGACCAGGTGAATGAATGAATGAAACAAATGTATTGGTCACCACCAAGCCTCAGAGGAGCAACTCGTGGACCACATGGCCTAATGGACAAGGCGTCTGACTTCGGATCAGAAGATTGAGGGTTCAAGTCCCTCTGTGGTTATAGAGCCTTCAGATAGTTAGATCTGGTCTCCTAACTCACATTCATTCTTTACAGGTCACTTTGGTTTAGCTACCCTCACGGAGGGTATGGAGTTCAATAATACACACAATATTTGATCATTTAAAAAAGGGTGGCATCTAAAACATTCAGGATGAAAGGAAAAATTGGGAACGCTCCATGATTGTGCGTGTCATCCATGGATGTATTATATAACTGGATACAGCATCAAAAATGGCCGCCCATTCATTTCAATGGAGTTTGCTCACCCAGCGCATCCGCCGAAAAAATCTCGGACTTCCTGGTTTACTTCCTGGTACACGGGCCCATAGAGCATGCGCAGTTGAGTCACCTCCCATGATGCTCTGGGGCCTCCCATCATGCCCCGGGGCAATGTGAACGAGCGCTGCGCGCTCTGGACAAGCGCTGCGCGCTCATGAGTCCTTTAGACCGGTAATGATAGATGTACACAATGAAATTAGGTATTTATAGGGCAAATCAACCGATGCTGTTCTCAAAGTCATGGTTATAGACTATACATGGTTAATTTGTGTGTTTTTTTTAATTAAAGATAAAACGAGTCATTTTTATTTAAGATGAGACACCCCAGGTTAATAGGCTAAAATAGGGTAAAAATGTAAATAGCAGGTATCACCATGAAACTTCCCAAGTTTATTACTTACATTAAGACAAATATTTTTTGTATTACAAGTTTTGTCAAGTATTATGTTTAAATATGTCAAATATTATGTTTAAATGTGGTTAATTTGTGGAGTTTTATTTTTTGGAGTAAGGATAAAACGAGTCATCTTTATAAAAACAAACAAACAAAAAAACACATGGGATTCCCCACAATAACACAAGCTGTCATATGCTATTTATCTATATACCTTTGGGTAAATCTTTTTGTCTATTAATGATCGTGCAGTCCGAATGTTAGGCGTAATTAACTTTGCATTTTCTCAGATTCTTTTACAGCTTCTGGGCTCACATTAAGTGTTATTCCTGCCTGATATCTTATTTTCACAAACCATACACCGTTGGCTACAACGGAAATGTTTAAGTACAAGAATGACAAACCATTATTATTCTTGCTATTAAACATTTCTGTTTGGTGCAAATTGGCAATGCAATGTGTTGACAGTGTGGTGTGTGTGCTGCAGCTACAGCCAGAGACAAGACCAAACTGCAGCATGCTTTCACTCTGCTGAGCGGGTGATCGGCTGTAGCCTCCCATTTACAGACGAGCGCCTAGCCGCATTGGAGACTACCTGTGCGGAGCTAGAGGCTAGCAATGCTAAGCTAAAGGCCAAAGCCTCGGACCTCGAGGCGAGGAGCCGCCGGGCAAACCTCTGGCTTATTGGGCTGCCGGAGTCGACTGAGGGGCCTCGCCCGACCGCCTTTCTTTCTACCCTGCTGCGAAAAGTGATGGGCGAGGAGGTTCTTCCCAAACCACCAAAGCTGGAACGTGCACACAGGATACCATTTGCCAGGCCTAAGTCGAGAAGCCGCGGACTGTTATTATGTGCTTCCACAGTTTCCAGACCAAGGAGAGGGTGCTGCGCGAGGCCAGGCGGAGGAGAGGGGAGCTACACTACGAGGGCAAGCCCATAGCTTTTTATGAGGACTATCCTGCTGATGTGCTTGAGCTCCGTACTGAGTATCGTGGAGTCATGTCACAGCTGTACGACCTGGGGCTCAAGCCGTCTTTACAGTATCCGGCCAGGCTGAGAATCACCACGGAGGACGGGAGCACGGTTCGGCTCTCGTCGGTTCAGGAAGCCAAGAAATACATCGCTGACAGGCGCAACACCACCTGAGACACGGTAATTAAACTTGAGCAGTATTTTTAGCGTGCTCGTCGGCCTGGCCCGGAGCTAATGGCTTGTTTTTAGCGCAGCCCCCACCACTTTTCACTTGGAGCTGCAGCCCGGGCTGGCCACCTGCTGCGGTGCTTGAACTGAACGTTCTTCGGTTGTTGCGACCTGATTTGTTTTTTGCTTCTTTTTTGCTACACAGGGCATTATTTTGTAGCACGGTCCGGGGCCTCCGTGCGTGGGGTGCCCTCTGGGTGCCTTGAACAATTTTTCAATTTAATTTTCTTTCTTAACTTGACATGCTGTGTCATGAAGAACCTGTGATGGGTAGCACACCTTTTTTTTTTGTTGTTTTGTTGGTATGGACACTTTATGGACACGATCCCTCCCTGGGTGCCTTGAACAAGTTTTAATTTTTTCAACTTTTTTTTTTTTTTGTTAACTTTAATTTTGTTTGATTTAACTTTATTTATTTATTTATTTATTTATTTTTTCTTTTTATTTATTTATTTATTTATTTATTTATTTATTTATTTATTTTTTTTGACAACTGCCACTACTCATTGGATGGGGCCACCATGAAGGGATCAAACTGTGCAGCATATTCTCTGTGCACTGTGGGCGCCGCTTCCGCTCCCGGAGGTGCCTAATCTGTAAGTGGAGCAACGTGGTCCGACACCTACCCGTGGGCTTTTGCTTTCTTTCTGGACAATTAACGATAATTTTATTTTAATTTATTACCGCATTCTTGCCCGTTAATATGCCTTGCTTCACATATTAGGTGGTGTTGCGAGTTTGTTCACATGTCTTTGTTTACTTTGACTGTTTTTATTTTACATTTCCTCCATACTGCTCTGATTGGCATTATTAGGAAATGTGGACTTATTACCATCAGCACCACATAAATGAGTGTGCTCGTTATAGTTCATGCCTCCACGAGCCACGTTGTTACATTCTTGGGGGGTTTTGTACGGATTTATTTTACACTGAGGGAAGAGAGGTTTTGTAGGGGAAGTTTATAACTGACTAAGTCAGGTAGTTCTGTATCTTAGGAGATACAAGTGTTTAGCGTTTCCTTAGGGACTAGGTTTGTTTATGTCTGTCTTCGTCCTGAATGAATGTGTGTGTGAGTGGCTACAACCACCCACCCCCGCCCCACCCCACCCCTTCCTTTTCTGCTCAGGTATCTTTACATCGGCAGTTCCAAGTCACAAATGACTGGTAGGAACATCCGGTTCGTCTCCTGGAACACCAAAGGAGTGAATGAGGTCTCTAAAGCCAATAAGGTGATATCCCACTTAGTACATCTTAGGGGCGATGTATGCTTCCTTCAAGAAACGCATCTTCGCACCTCTGAAGTGTCCCGTCTTAAGAAGCCATAGATGGGACACCTGTTCCACTCGAGGTACTCTGAGAGGGCCAGGGGGGCGGCTATCATTATACATAGAAACGTTTCTTTTGAGCTTGAATCATCTGTACTTGACCCTAACGGCCGATATGTCATCGTTTCAGGCAAATTGCAAAATACTCCCGTGGTTCTGGCTTCGCTATATGCACCAACGTGGGATGATGACAAATTTATATCCAGATTCTTTTCCACCATACCCAATTTGGATGATCACCAGATTATAATCGGTGGTGATTTTAACCTGGTTCAAGATATAGACCTTGACAGATCATCAAGGAAACAAACTTCTTTATCCAAATCTGCCAAAGCTTTAAAATTTCACGCCAGTCAGCTCGGCTTGGAGGACCCCTGGAGGGCCAGATTTCCATCCAGCAAAGCTTTCTCTTTCTTTTCACATGTTCACCACTCATACTCCCGGATCGACTTTTTTTTACTGGATAGTAAATTGTTACATAACGTTGTCACCAGTGAATATCATAGCATAGTTATTTCAGATCACGCGCCAACCACTGTTGATATTAAGTTTTCTGGTTGCAAAGCTCCCTCAAAACACTGGAAATTTAGCTCGCATTTGCTTTCAGAAGCAGGATTCAAATCCTTCCTCACTTCGCAGATTAAATTCTTCTTTGAGACCAATGATACGCCGGGCATCGGATCTGACACGCTCTGGGAGACTTTCAAGGCTTATATTCGGGGGCAGGCTATCTCTTTCGTTTCCCATCTTAAAAAATCTGAACAGACTAAGATGGCAGACATTTCAACTGAGATCCGAAACTTGGACACTCAATACGCAGAAAACCCTTCAGCGGCTCTGTATAAGAAACGGCTTCTGCTGCAATCGCAATATGACGTGTTAGCCTCCAGTAAAGTTGAAAAACAGCTACTACATACCAGACAACGTTTTTTCGAACAGGGAGATAAAGCAGGTAAACTGCTTGCATACCAGGCTCGTTCGGCTAGCGCGTCTAGACTGATCCCCAATATAAAATCATCCACGGGTGATATCAAAACAGACCCCACCGAGATCTGTAATGTTTTCTCCGACTTCTATTCTTCACTCTACTCCTCTGAGTCCTCTTCACAGGACTGGGACAGCCGTAACCCCTTGGATGACCTTACATTTCCTCAAATCAACCTGGAAGGCGCTGACGATTTAGGTGCACCATTGACCGCAGCAGAGGTAACAACTGCCATTAAATCTTTGCAAACTGGGAAATCTCCCGGCCCTGACGGGTACACTACGAAGTTTTACAAAGCTTTTGCAGACTTACTCACTCCGATCCTGGTCAGAATGTTTAATGACGCTTTCCAGAAAGGCCAACTTCCACCCACCCTGACAGAAGCCTCAATTTCTCTCTTATTAAAGAAAGACAAAGATCCGTTGCTGTGTGGCAGTTACAGACCCATATCCTTACTGAATGTGGATTTTAAAATAATGGCTAAGGTCCTTGCCACCCGCATCCAGAGAGTATTGCCTGCTCTTATTCATCCAGACCAATCTGGTTTTATCCCTGGTAGACACTCTTTCTTTAACACCAGACGGTTATTCGACGTTATTTACACCCCCACCGCGGACTCTCCCGAAATCGTTCTTTCTTTAGATGCCGAAAAGGCATTCGACCGGGTGGAGTGGAGGTACATGTTCTATGCTCTCAACAGGTTTGGTTTCAGCGCTAATTTTATTTCCTGGATTCAGTTACTCTACACATCCCCGGTTGCTTCAGTCAATATCAATGGAATCCGCTCCAACTCGTTTCCGCTCTCGCGAGGTAATAGACAGGGCTGTCCTTTATCCCCTTCTCTGTTTGTGCTCGCCGTGGAGCCGTTGGCTATCTGGCTCCATAATGAGGGTCGTTTTGACGGTATCATGCGCCAAGGGTTAACTCACAAGTTGTCGTTGTACGTGGACGACCTCCTGCTATATATCTCGGACCCCCCGAACTCCCTTCCTGTAATTTTGAACATATTAGAGGTATTTAAGAAAATCTCCGTTTATAAACTCAATCTTGATAAAAGTGAATATTTTCCAGTTAACGATCTGGCTAATGCTCTTCCTCAAAATATTTTTCCCTTTAGGAAAGCCTCGGAAGGGTTTAAATATTTGGGTATCTTTGTGAGTAAATCCTTTACAGAACTAGCTGCCAAGAACTTTGATCCCTCAGTTGAGCGCTGCAAAGAAGACTTAGCCAGGTGGTCCTCCCTGCCTTTCTCTTTAATGGGACGTGCTAACCTGATCAAGATGATTACTCTACCGCGATTTTTATATCTCTTTCAGCAAATTCCGATTTTCTTACGCAACTCATTTTTTCTCTCTCTTGATAAAATAATTAATTCATTTCTATGGTGTGATAAAAAGGCTCGTATTAGGAAGGAGATTCTCCAACTCCCCAAGGCAGAGGGTGGCCTGGCGCTGCCAAGCTTCCGTCATTATTACTGGGCGTGTAATATTAATAAACTCCTCTTTTGGAACTCCAAAATTAGACAAGCTGGCTTACCCCAATGGGCTCAAATGGAGATATCCTCATCCAGGCACTCACTGTGGTCAGTGGTCTGTGCACAATTACCTCTGCCGCTCAAGGTCTCCATTAACCCGATTGTGACTAACACCTTAAAAATCTGGAGCCAATTCAGAAAGCACTTTGGTTTACATGTACCATCAGGTCTGGCTCCTATTTACCGCAATCATTGTTTTGTCCCTTCTTACTCAGATCCAACATTTCGGGATTGGCATGAGAAATTGGCATGATCTGGCTGCTAAATTCACTCTCCCAAACTCCCATCGGTTTCGTTATTTTCAGGTTAGACATTTTGTTCAGAAACAATACCCGCAATTCCCTAGTCAGCCCCCAAACTCTAGTTTAGACCCGTTTCTATCTCTGAAGACAGACTCTAAGAGGTTGATTTCTATCATTTATAGAAACATTTTTGCGGTTAATCCAACCAGACTGGACTCACTTCGAACTGTGTGGAGTCAGGACTTTGGGACTGATATCACTGATGATCAGTGGGATCATATGTTAGATCTGGTACACGCATCTTCTATATGTGCAAGACACTGTCTACTTCAATGCAAAATCCTACACAGGAGCCACTACACCAATGCAAGATTAGCAAAGATTTACCCAGATAGGGCTGACTCATGTAACAGATGTAAATTATCACCGGCAGATTACATGCATATGTTTTGGTCATGTCCGAAATTGTCTTTATTTTGGTTGGGGTTGTTTGATACGCTGGGGAGGGTTTTGGGTAGCACAATTGACCCCGACCCCCTCACTGCCCTCTTTGGAGTACCACAACACACTGGGATGCCTAACACTGCGAAACGAGTTATAGCCTTCACAACTTTACTCGCTAGAAGGCTCATCCTCCTCAAATGGACACATACGCTCCGCCCACACACAATAGAGGGATACATGCAATCCTATACTGCATTAAGCTGGAGAAGATTAGGTTCTCCCGTCGGGGTTCCTTGGAAGCCTTTAACAAAACTTGGCAACCTTTTGTTGACCACATTCACTCACTCAGCATTGATGAAGAACCTGAGGACTGATTAGAAACGCTGTGAGCAGAATAACCCCCCCCATGTCATTCATTCATTCATTATCTTACCCGCTTTATCCCTTGCGGGGTCACGGGGGTCTGCTGGAGCCTATCCCAGCTTATTTTAGGTGAGAGGCAGGTCTCATGTCTTATTTTGTTACGCTTTGTCTTGTATTCCGTCCTTCCCTGTTTGTATGTCTATTTGTTTTTGCTTGTCTTGTATTTAAAAAAAAAAAAACGCAGACCACTGTAAATACCACCTGTGAAATTGTATCATCCCATCTGCGAGTTACTAATAAACAAAGTTGGAAAAAAAAAAAAGAATCAGGTGTGTTGAATCAGGTGTGTTAAAGCAGAGAAAACTGTAAAACATGCAGGACACCGGCCCTCGAGGACCAGGATTGGTGACCCCTGATCTAGAGCATCTCTGGGAGAATCGCTTTTTAAGCCCGCCGTTGCCTCGTCCCGGACACAGACTGACAGCACGGCCCTGAAAGCCACTCACCAACCCGGCTCACCGCCCCGCTGCTCAGCAACAAACCTTTGACTCACCGTCCAGACCCGGAGCCACCCAAAGACCCGGCTCACCGTGCGAACCCGGGGAACCGCTGTTAAGCTCCACCCCGACCGGCCACCGGAGTGAAAGAGCCAGCCCGCAGAAAGCCACTAACCAACCCGGCTCACCGCCCCGCTGCTCAGCAACTAACTTTTGACTCACCGTCCAGACCCGGAGCCACCCAAAGACCCGGCTCACCGTGCAAACCCGGGGACCCGCTGTTAAGCTCCCCCCCGACCGGCCAGTGGAGTGAAAGAGCCAGCCCGTGGAGCTGGAGGACCAGGGCCCTGGTACCCTAAACACCCAGGTGCTCTCGGCACCATGGACAGCACTCATGGACAGCACTCTGTCAGGTGCCACCACCACAATGTCAGACCACAATAACAGCAGAAGTGGGTTCCATGGTGTAATGGTTAACATCAGCATGAGTCTTTGAGAGCAGCCAGGAGAAAACCTGCACTATCCATCTTACTGTCAAGAATTGTAGCAGAGTTTTTTACAGGATTTTATTTTTATGCCCGCCGTTTTCAAAGCATGTCTGTTTCCGGAGTGTAGTGGTTATCACGTTCGCCTCACACGCGAAAGGTCCCCTGTTCGAAACTGGGTGGAAACATGTATGACTTTGCAATAACATTATTTGGGCTTGGAAAACCACTCCAGTCCTCTTCTTGGTGCACAGGACAGGAAGGCAGACCATCTCTTTCTCGCATTGGGTCTCATGCAGAAATTAATGTTGTTGCAGCTCCACAACTGACCAAAAGCCAGTCATTCTCCATTAACGTAGACTAGCTCCACCACCAGACCCCAGCAGCAGAGGTTCCGAGAGGGGGTCCCCGGAGGTGCGGGGAACCCCGGACCAGCTGGACCAGAGCTTTGCGGCAAACCGAGCCGAGACTCGCAGGGCTTCACCTGCATTCCCGTCGCGCTGAGACCGCGGAGAGCCGAGAATCGCGGACCGATATAAAAGTTTAGAAGGAGATGGACACTGACTTTCCAATGACATTGGTACACAGTTATTAAGTTCCTGCCGCCCCGCTGCTCAGCAACTAACCTTTGACTCACCGTCCAGACCCGGAGCCACCCAAAGATCCGGCTCACCGTGCGAACCTGGGGACCCGCTGTTAAGCTCCCCCCCGACCGGCCACCGGAGTGAAAGAGCCAGCCCGTGGAGCTGGAGGACCAGGACCCTGGTACCCTAAACACCCAGACGCTCTCGGTACCATGGACAGGACTCATGGACAGCACTCTGTCAGGTGCCACCACCACAATGTCAGACCACAATAACAGCAGAAGTTGGTTCCATGGTGTAATGGTTAACATCAGCAAGAGTCTTTGAGAGCAGCCAGGAGAAAACCTGCAGTATCCATCTTACTGTCAAGAATTGTAGCAGAGTTTTTTACAGGATTTTATTTTTATGCCCGCCATTTTCAAAGCATGCAAGTTTCTGTAGTGTAGTGGTTATCACGTTCGCCTCACACGCGAAAGGTCCCCCGTTCGAAACTGGGCGGAAACATGTATGACTTTGCAATAACATTATTTGGACTTGGAAAACCACTCCAGTCCTCTTCTTGGTGCACAGGACAGGAAGGCCGACCATCTCTTTCTCGCATTGGGTCTCATGCAGAAATTAATTTTGTTGCAGTTCCACAACTGACCCAAAGCCAGTCATTCTCCATTAACGTACACTAGCACCACCACCAGACCCTGCATTTCACTCATGTTCTGGTTTCAGGACCACCATAAAACCACAATAAAAGCTGAACAGGGTTCCATGGTGTAATGGTTAGCACTCTGGACTTTGACTCCAGTAATCTGAGTTCAAATCTCAGTGGAACCTGTCAGTCTTCCACACAACCAGGTACAAAAGGTATCAAGGTTTTACACACATGATGTTGTAGTATCCACAAGGACAACACAGGGAAATGGAAATGGAAACATGGACACCATTAGACCCCCATTAGAACCTCAATTTTAAGAGATAATCAGAAAGAAGGCAGGACTTCTCCCCCCACCCGGAGAAGGAACACCACCCTTCACAGGACAACATTCACAAATGCACAGAACAATTCACACGTGCGTAGGACAAGATACACAAATGTAATTTTGATGCACTTATGTTAGAATTTTCATATGCACTAAAAATGTCTGTGCTCCATCTCAACACTGACAGCTCAAAGATAATGTTGCTCTGTTGAACTCTCATAACTCACAGAAATCAATCACCGTGTGAGAGGAGAAGGTGAAGACTTGATCCAAAGCAATTCTTTGGTTTTAAACTTAACATGAGTTACATCCTTACTGTTGTGAGTTTAAAGGCTCTGCTGGGAGTTGAACAAGGATCTCCTGTTTACGAGACAGGCGCTTTGACCACTAAGCCACAGGGCCCTTTTCCCTCAACATTTCCACTTTTTTTTGAAATACTTCAACATTAATCTCTACATTTCGACTTTTTGCTCGACATTTGGACTTTTTTCTCGAAGTGCATTATGAAAAAAAAAATCTTCCTCCTCCAAAACATTATTTGTATTTTTCTCCTGCCTGGCCCTGGTGACCCTGCCTGACTTTAATGATTGCTATCTATAACCGCATGAGCACTATTCCTATCTATTGTGACATCATCAATGACATCACATGTATCTAAAGACATGAAGAAAAGAAGAAAGAAAACACTCTGAATAGGACCTGAGTAGCTCAGCTGGAAGAACATCAGACTTTTAATCTGAGGGTCCAGGGTTCAAGTCCCTGTTCAGGTGATTATCTGATGACCACAATTCCTGATTAAACAGAAACAACCAGGGGGTATTAATCCAAGAAGGAGTGGCTTTAGTGGCTGAACTGGGTATGTTAACCCAGGGTAAATGGTAATCTGTTCCAAAATGGTCAGGTTAAGTAAGTCACCATGGTAACAGGGTTAGGGCATAACCTGGTAGGGGGTGGTTTTATGCCGGTTTTGTTCAGATAACCCAGTTATGTTCAGGTATTTAAGCACAAGTTCAGGAGCTGCTGCAACTTGTTACACATACAAGCCCAAATTGTCCGTGTAATTCACCGTGAGAGGGTGATAAGACCACGGTATGACATTTTATCTTTCCCCGATGAGATTTCAGCAGAATTTGCGAGAGCGCTACAGTTTTTCAGCAGAATCCCTGATTTATTTGAGTAACCTCTGCGCTCTGAAACGGTACAAAACAAGCGATCCGAGATCTTGTGCCAATTACAGCACCATCCCAAAATGAGGCTGACTTTGTTAACAGGAAAGGTTTCCACAGCATCAATGTCCAAGTAGGTATAATGGAACCGTAAGCTGCTTTTATTTTTGAGCGCTCTCTTAATGATGTTTGAAAACGTATTTTTCCAATTGCCAGATGATGCGATGCTGCAAAACTAATATCAAACGTGGAGGCGAGATGGCCAGGCTCTGTGCATGATGCAGGATGTAGGGAATCAAATTTGACACCACATTTCTACAGAGTGTGTTATATTACTAATATTATATTGATCAGTTTTGTGAATATTCATGTGCCTAACTTTGTGTTATATGTGCAATTGCAGGAGAATGTGATGGCTATCTCCTGGGGGATAGAGGATATCCGTGCCTCCCCACGCTCATTACCCCGTACCCCGATTCAGATGCTGGAGCGCAAACACGCTTCAACGTAACTCGCAGCAGAACCCGGGTCAAAATGATAGTCACAGACTGCATGATCAAATCTTCCCCGGCTCATGCATTATGTTTGTCTTTCATGGGAGCTCTTTTATTCATTCTCTTCCTTCCTCATATCTCATTCGAAGCAAATGCCCTTACCTGACGACAGGGGCGGCACACCTCCGTAAACTCTTCTTCCAACCTCACACTGTGTTCACTGACATAACTGCAGAAAGCGAGCACATATCTAAAGCTGGGTACAAGTACCCTTTCAAGCTGTGATCGTATAGTGGTGAGTACTCTGCATTGTGGCCGCAGCAACCCCGGTTTGAATCCGGGTCACAGCACCCCTGTGGCAGCAAGAGTGCTTCTCAAGTTTTTGGAAAAAGAAAGAAAAGGTGCCACGGACACAACAAAATCCACTAGGGTGTTTGGATCAGATTTTCTCACCATTCACACTTGAAAGTACATTATGACCCTGATGTGAGTTGAACACATAACCTTCTGATCTGGAGTCAGACACGCTACCATTGCGCCACAGAGCCTTTTCTGATATCCTCTGAGAAACCAGTTTTCCGTCTGGACTCCTCTGGACACCACCCAGACAGTTGAAGGACAACATGTGACTAAACTTGTGATTTTCTAGTTTTTCGCAATTGCAGATGCTCACAAATTGGCTATTTCAGAAGTGTCCATTTTTTAGGAGTTGGTGCAGTTGGAAGCCAACTACCTGGTGATCATGTCACCTACTCTCGTCCACTTGGCATTATAAGACAATTGGAGCGCATCTCAAGTTCAGCTTGGCTACGTCAAAATCTGTGTAGACCTGGCGGTTATCAGGTTGCTATGCTCCTCAAGCTAGCCTATAGCTAGCTAGTGCAAAATGTCCTACTATCTATGTCTCTACATACCTGTCTAGATGGTTTTGTATAAGATTAAGGGGGAATAGAAACTAAATGATTGAATGAATTGAATCATGATCAATAACCTGCTGCACAGTTTCTGTAGTGTAGTGGTTATTTGGTTTGTCGCAAATGCAAAAGGTCTCTGGTCTGAGTCTAACAGGCTGGACCTCTGGATCAGGACTGACGAGTGAACAGAACATCCACAGTTTTATCTTAGAAGAACTTCATCAATTAAAGCTTTTTTAGCAGGCCAACGGCAACTGGTGTGTGGAGGAGTCATTTTCATGCTATTGACCTTTGTTCACTTGTATCAGTCATGTATGTCCATTGTACCAAATAGCTGGTCTCTCCATTGGGGAATCGAACCCCAGGCCCAGATACTGCCCACTATACTAACATTGTCATAATTAAGAATTATTTAATCTAACCCTGGAATGTCATCAGACATGTGATGTCATTGATGATGTCACCAGTCTCACCGAGTAAAATCCATCTCAGTGACCAGAACAGCAGTGGAGGTGATTCCTTTCTGCTAGCCTTCAACCTGGACTCTACACTTCAAACAAACTTCATAAATGTGACTTCAGCCCAACGTGGGGCTCGAACCCACGACCCTGAGATTAAGAGTCTCATGCTCTACCGACTGAGCTAGCCGGGCTTCAGATGCTAGAAAATAAGAATAATAATCGAAAAGTGTCTTTAATGTGAGGTTTTATCAGTGTTTCAGAGAAACCAGTTTTCCGTCTGGACTCCTCTGGACACCACCCAGACAGTTGAAGGACAACATGTGACTGTGTAGCCTTCAACCTGGACTCTACACTTCAAACAAACTTCATAAATTTGACTTCAGCCCAACGTGGGGCTCGAACCCACGACCCTAATGCTCTGTGGCGCAATGGTAGCGTGTCTGACTCCAGATCAGAAGGTTACGTGTTCAACTCACATCAGGGTCATAATGGACTTTTAGTTTTGTTTCATCCATCCTCATGAGTTCACCAACATGACAAACTTTAGCTGCAACAGAAAATGTTGATATGTAGCTGGAATTATTCAAGTCTGCACAATCACCTGCCTTTAAAAAGCTTGTTGTGGCCGAGTGGTTAAGGCGACGCACTCGAAATCCATTGGGGATTCCCCGTGCAGGTTCCCGATCATCTGTGTCTCAAAACAACTTGGCTGCACGTGGCCAACAATATGGCTGCGCCCTCGTCACACCACGTGCAATAAGAGAAATGGCGATCACAAAATGAACGGATCGAACGAAACCTCTCACGCAGCTTCGAGGTGTGGGCGGGGGCCGGTTCCCTTGCTCTGTGGTGCAATGGTAGAGCGTCTGACTCCAGATCAGAAGGTTATGTGTTCAACTCACATCAGGGTCATAATGAACGTTCAATCTTGTTTTATCCATCCTTACAAGTTTACCAACCAGACAAACTTTAGCTGCAACAGAAAACTTTGATATGTTCCTGGAATTATGCAAGTCTGCACAATCACCTGCCTTGAAGAAAGGAGGAACAATCTTTACATAAAGGGAATTGCATTTGTTTATCTGATGCTGCAGATTCACACATTTTAGAGTGGTTGTTGTGGCCGAGTGGTTAAGGCGATGGACTTGAAATCCATTGGGGATTCCCCGCGCAGTTTGAAATCCTGCCAACAACAATTCATGTATGAATGTTAATCTTAATCCTAATCTCAGGGTCGTGGGTTTGAGCCCCATGTTGGAAGTCATATTTATGAAGTTTGTTTGAAGTGTAGAGTCCAGGTTGAAGGTGAGCAGAAAGGAATCACCTCCACTGCTGTTCTGGTCACTGAGATGGATTTTACTGGCTGAGAATGGTGACATCATCAATGACATCACATGTCTGATGACATTCCAGGGTTAGATTAAATAATTCGTAATTATGACAATGTATCTGATGCATGTAATATATTTGCTGATGACGATGATAACATGTGCACGTTACCAAATGTAGCAACAGCGGCCCTTTTTTTTAACATTTTGCTTAACATTCTGCAGTGTCCATGGAAACCATCCCAATCTCACACACAGTGCAGTAACATCAGAAATGTTTCACCTCTATACTCCAAGACTGACCTACTTAGGTCATCATGTTTTCATGTTCCTGTGGCAGAATTATTTCCCTATTTCTGTTAAATAGCTCCATGACTTGTGTATTCTTCTACCAAGGCCTGAAACTGGGAAAAGGAAACATTTTAATTGAATTATTGTCTCCCTTATGCGCCGCTTGCCGGGTCCTTACCACTGGCAGAGTCCATTGTCCTTGGCTAAGTGTCCGGGCCGTAGCACCCCCCCTCTCCACCGCAATCAATTGAAGTGTGAATGGTGTGAAAATCTGATCCAAACACCCTAGTGGATTTTGTTGTGTCCGTGGCACCTTTTCTTTCTTTTTCCAAAAACTTGAGAAGCACTCTTGCTGCCACAGGGGTGCTGTGACCCGGATTCGAACCGGGGTTGCTGCGGCCACAACACAGAGTACTCACCACTATACGATCACAGCTTGAAAGGGTACGTGTACCCAGCTTTAGATATGTGCTCGGTTTCTGCAGTTATGTCAGTGAACACAGTGTGAGGTTGGAAGAAGAGTTTACGGAGGTGTGCCGCCCCTGTCGTCAGGTAAGGGCATTTGCTTCGAATGAGATATGAGGAAGGAAGAGAATGAATAAAAGAGGTCCCATGAAAGACAAACATAATGCATGAGCCGGGGCAGCTTTGATCACGCACTCTGTGACTATCATTTTGACCCGGGTTCTGCTGTGAGTCACGTTGAAGCGTGTTAGTGTTTGCGCTCCAGCATCCGGATCAAGGTATGGGGTAATGAGCGTGGGGCGTACAATTTTGAGAAAAAAGTTGAAATCTCGAGAAAAAAGTCAAAATGTCGATAATAATAATGTTGAAGTACAATTTCGATAAAAAAGTCAAAATTTAGAGATTAATGTTGAAGTACAATTTCAAGAAAAAAGTGGAAATGTTGATGGAAAAGGGCCCTGTGGCTTAGTGGTCAAAGCGCCTGTCTCGTAAACAGGAGATCCTGGTTCAACTCCCAGCAGAGCCTTTAAACTCACAACAGTAAGGATGTAACTCATGTTAAGTTTAAAACCAAATAATTGCTTTAGATCAAGTCTTCACCTTCTCCTCTCACACGGTGATTGAGTTATGAGAGTTCAACAGAGCAACATTATCTTTGAGCTGCCAGTGTTGGGATGGAGCACACAGACATTTTTAGTGCATATGAAAATATGTTATTCTAACATACGTGCATCACTATTACATTTGTTTATCTTGTCCTACGCACGTGTGAATTGTTCTGTGCATTTGTGAATGTTGTCCTGTGAAGGGTGGTGTTCCTTCTCCGGGTGGGGGGAGAAGTCCTGCCTCAGGTGGAGGAGTTCAAGTATCTCGTTGTTCACGAGTGAGGGAACGATGGAGCAGAGATTGACAGACGGATCGGTGCAGCGGTCGCTGTACCGGACCGTCGTGGACCCTCTGTGGTAACAGAGCCTTCAGATAGTTAGATCTGGTTTCCTAACTCACATTCACTCTTTAGAGGACACTTTGGTTCAGCTACCCTCTCTGGTTATTACAAAAATAAGGAGAGATTAGAAGTTCTCCAGTAGAATGACAAAACAGAGAACATCCACGTTCACTAAGAGCAGGAGTACTTTAGAGTTTAGAGGCTCTCGTAGAGTATCTTTGTGTGCATGTATGATTTAAGTGAGATAGTTATGTTCGTTTGTATCTTCTGTGTTTTGTAGCCTTGAAATGCCTTACTATTATGTTATTCCAATGAAACTATGTTGTTTTTTCTGTAAAAACGTAATAGTTATAGTAGATGTACCACAACAAAGTTACACAACATGAACAACATCATAGAGTGCACGTTCACTAAGAGCAGGAGTACTTTTGACAAAGTACTCTGCTATAATTAAGCAAGCGTGTGAGAAATACTGCCAGATCCAGCCGTGAGAGATATGTGATCTTTCAGGCATCTCAAGACATTTGAGTTTAGAGGCTCTGCTGGGATTTGAACCCAGGATCTCCTGTTTACTAGACAGGTGCTTTGACCAACTAAGCCACAGAACCTCCATCTGCAATCCAGAAGGTGAACTCTACACTCTGAAGTTGAAAATCACTCATCTTGGAGCATTTGGAGCAATCCAGGATTTCCTTTGTACATGTGCCATTGAGTACTTTCTCTAACAAACTTTAACACATGTCATCGTTAGTTTAGTGGACAGAATCTCTCTCTCATTGCGCCACTAGCCTTTTTTGATTGTAACATGTGGAAACACACGTGGTGTAACAACTCAGATGTTCCAACCAAAGTAGATGGCAGTGGCCAAAGCCATAGCCGAGTACAGGGATGAAATAGAGTCCCGCTCTGGGAAGATGAAAAATAATGGCAGTCCTTCGAGCCGGAGTTGAACCAGCGACCTAAGGATACCTGTTTTACTGGTTCTACAGTCCTCCGCTCTACCAACTGAGCTATCGAAGGAGGATGCATGTTGACACCTCCATGACTTGTGTATTCTTCTACCAAGGCCTGAAACAGGTGTTACAAACCTGGCTCACAGTTTGCAACAAAAGAGTCTCCACACACAATTCAAGGTACAAAAGGTGATTTATTTAACTAAACATACTCCCAAACGAAAGTAAAGTATGTTGTCATGTTGTGAGTGTATGCAGTGAGTGTGTGTATGTGTAGATGTGTGTAAAACAGAATAAACAACCAAAGCAAACCCAAATTACACCATGTTGGCCATGTGGCTGTCAGCTGCTCAATCAGGGAGAGAGTGAGCAGGCTGACAACTGAGCCTTTTATAACGGTGAGACCACACCCTCAGGTGTGGCCAATAAGGTTGGACGGCCGCCCTCTTCAGCCACAAGGACAGGAACTGCTGTGAAGACACACAAATTAGTAAGGCCGTCACACTGGGAAAAGGAAACATTTTAAATGAATTATTGTCTCCCTTATGCGCCGCTTGCCGGGTCCTTACCACTGGCAGAGTCCATTGTCCTTGGCTAAGTGTCCGGGCCGTAGCACCCCCCCTCTCCACCGCAATCAATTGAAGTGTGAATGGTGTGAAAATCAATCCAAACACCCTAGTGGATTTCCATTGCAAGTACAGTGATGAAATAGAGTCCTGTTCTGCGACTCTGTCAGATTGAATAGCCTAGCATAACAGACGAGGTGGCCGAGTGGTTAAGGCGATGGACTGCTAATCCATTGTGCTCTGCACGCATGGGTTCGAATCCCATCCTCGTCGTACTTGCATCTTTTCTTTATATAGTATAGAGTCAATACAATACAATCTACGTGCTTTCCAGAGACCAATCACATGACCCCCAAACAACTGTCAAAAAAACACTGGCAAGGGACAAAACCCCCTTTCAGAGAGAACACCTAGCTGCTGAAAACCAGGTGGCTAGAGAAAGAAGAGTGAGAGAGAACAGAGAAAAGTGAGACACAGATGTGTTGTCAAAGGTAAAACAAGTGCAGATATATTAGTATTAATGAACCGTTAACAGGACAACTACCAGTTGGATGTAAATAAGACTCATTCCTGGTTAGTTGTTGGTCTACAGAGACCACTATATAAACAGGTGTAGACAGCAGACATTGATGTCTAGTTGAACTGCATCATTTGTGTACTTTATTTAATTTTTTTCTTCCTTGTTTACATATTATGTTTTATTGCTATTATCTTCTTTGTATGTGGGAACTGGGGAGGGTGGGATATATGTGGGGTTGTTTGTCTTAAAAAATATTGAAAAATCTTATAATTAAAGTTATTACAAAAAAGAATTGTCTTATTGACCATTGTTCATGTATCAGTCATGCATATCTAAATCAGGTACATTCCCCATCGGGGAATCTTACCCCGGTCTTCTGCGTGACAGGCAGATATTCTGTCCACTATACTAACGATGACATGTGAGCATCTCTGGAATTAGTTAGTTATTTAACTTTTGACAAAGTACTATGCTATAATTAAGAAAGCATGTGAGAAATACTGCCACAACACAACTCAAGACATTTGAGTTTAGATCAGGGGTCGGCAACCCAAAATGTTGAAAGAGCCATATTGGACCAAAAACACAAAAAACAAATATGTCTGGAGCCGCAAAAAATGAAAGGTCTTGTATCAGAATTAGAATGAAGACAAATGGTGAAAGGAGAAATGTCGAAAAAAAGTCAAAATTTAGAGAAAAAAGTCAAAATGTTGAGATTAATGTTGAAGTACAATCTCGAGAAAAAAGTTCAAATGTTGAGAAAAAAGTGGAAAAAAGGAAAGAAAGAAGAAAAAAGAAAAAAAACAAGAAAAGAAAGAAAAAAAGAGAAAATAAAGGCAAAGAAAGAGAAAAAAAGGAAGAAAAAAGGGAAAAAAAGGAAAAAAAGAAGAAAAAAGCAAAAAAAAACAAGAAAAGAATGAAAAAAAGGAAAAAAAAGAGAAAAGAAATAGAAAAAAAGGAAGAAAAAAAGAAGCAAAAAATAAGAAAAAGGGGAAAAAAAGGAAAAAAAAATTGAAATTTTTTTGAAAAAGCTCCAGGAGCCACTAGGGCGGCGCTAGAGCCACGGGTTGCCGACCCCTGGTTTAGAGGTTCTGCTGGGATTTGAACCAGGATCTCCTGTTTACTAGACAGGCACTTTGACCAACTAAGCCACAGGGCCTCTGTAACATCTCACTTACCTCGTCTCCATGGTGATTTCTCTTACCAAAAACAACCGGGGCCTCACAAACTTCATCAATGACTTTTGGCTTTTTCAGCCAGAAAAGCACAACTATGGTGTGTGGAAGAGTGATTTTTATCTTATTGACCATTGTTCATATGTATCAGTCATGCATATCCAAAACAGGTTCACTCCCTGTCGGGGAATCGAACCCCCGCTGTTATTTAACCATCAGCGGGGACGCCCCTCGCATCAGCAGGAACAATTCACTGTCCTTACTGTCCGCGCGTCACCTCCATCCTGCCCCTTTTGACACCTCTACGGACAATAAACTGCAAAGCCTGCTGAGCTTTGGAGTCATTCCTTTGTTTCCTTTGTTCCAAAATCATGGGCCAGCTGTAGAAATCTAGGCTGGTCTCAGAGTGAGGCCTTAAAGTTGAAATTAAAGCTTCCCATGTTCACATAGGACTGTGGCCCAACTCTGTTTATCGTGAAAGGACATGTACCATCAAGTACTTTCTCTGACTAAACTCACACATTTAACAAACGTGTCCATAAAGTGGAAGTACATCAGTTATTCTTTCTTTAAAACTGAAATAAATGAAAAGGTTTATTTTCGGGTTTATTTTCGGGTTTTTTCGGGTTTATTTTCGGGTTTTTTCGGGTTTATTTTCGGGTTTTTTCAGGTTTTTTCGGGTTTATCTTCGGGTTTTTTCGGGTTTATTTTCGGGTTTTTTCGGGTTTATTTTCGGGTTTTTTCAGGTTTTTTCGGGTTTATCTTCAGGTTTTTTCGGGTTTATTTTCGGGTTATTTCGAGTTCATTTTCGGATGTGTTTCGGGTTTTTTCAGGTTTATTTTCGTTTTTTTTGGGTTTATTTTCGGGTTTTTTCTGGGTTTTTTTCGGTTTTTTTCGGGTTTATTTTTGGGTTTTTTCGGGTTTATTTTCTGGTTTTTTCTGGTTTATTTTCGTTTTTTTCGGGTTTTTTCGGGTTTATTTTCGGGTTTTTTCGGGTTTATTTTTTTTAAATGAAATAAATGTGTTTGATTGAATCAGAAACGTTAGTCAACAAAATTTGAGAGTTCAAATTTTTGGAGAACTTCTAATCTCTCCTTATTTTTGTAATAACCAGAGAGGGTAGCTAAACCAAAGTGTCTCTAAAGAGTGAATGTGAGTTAGGAGACCAGATCTAACTCTCTGAAGGCTCTATAACCACAGAGGGACTTGAACCCTCAATCTTCTGATCCGAAGTCAGACGCCTTGTCCGTTAGGCCATGTGGTCCACGAGTTGCTCCCCTTTCTCATCCCCCCCCCCCCCCCTCTCTTATTGGCTCTTATCAGTTTGTGCATGAACGAGTTCAAATGAACGCGTTCATTGAACACGTTCATTTCTGTGAGAACATTGAACTGAACGCAACATATTTACAAATAAAGAACTTGAACGTGAACGTGTTCATTCTGCAGATCATGAACTGGAATTTGAACTGTTCAGATTATGTGAGTTTCAGCTTCCCTGTTTAGGTCCAATTATTACAGAATAATCCTTCTCATTTCACCTGCGGGCGGCGCGCACATTTAAACTACTCGACGAGTCTGTTGCAGCCTAACGAATGATGCCTGATTTATGGTTCTGTGTTACACCAACGCAGAGCTACGGCGTAGGCTCTGCATCGGTGTAACGCGGAACCATAAATCAGCCTTGACGGGTGAAGAGAGACGTTGCAGACGCAGCAGACGTTGCAGACGTTGCAGACGCAGCGTCAGCGAGACGTCAGATGATAAATCCGTTTATCATTATCTGCAGGAATTTTACACATCGTCTCCCAAAGAGTCCGACGGTAGAAATCTAACCTTTCTGTGCAAATCATGTCCTCCTGCACTGAGAAAACAAGTCTGAGCGTCTGTCTCGTCAACTTCACATTAGAAACGTCATGTGGAGTTAAAGCATCCGTCCAGTGTGAGAAAATATCTGCAAGTCCTTAACAATCCAAAACGTTCCCAGAAAGACCAAGCAGACCCAACGGCCCCAAACGACCCCAGTCCCTGCTGCTCCTTCAGGGGCAGGATTTACCAGTAACAGGGAGACAAACTGATAATGGACGGCATTGTTGGAGATTTAAAGTCTCTGAGTATAGTTGAAAAGCCACTAGAACAATACATGAATGAATGAATGAATGAATGAACGAATGAATGAATGAATGAATGAATGAACGAATGAATGAATGAATGAATGAATGAATGAATGAATGAATGAATGAATGAATGAAAGCTTTATTCCGAACATGGGAAAACATAAAATGACACATAAGTCAAAATAGTCAAAACAACAAAAAATATAGATAAATAAACAAAACAATGTTACCATGTCCGAAAAGGAGTAGAAAGAAGCATGTGCTTATTTAATTAATCCTACCCCTTCTCCCTTCTCAGAAATTACAATCCTCAGTTGATTTCAGTATCATATTACATATTTACATTACATATGTACACATTTACAACCAGAAAATAAATAATGTGAGTAAACAAGTGAGTAAATGATGTGTGCAACACCAGGTGATGGTCAAAGCTCCTCATCCTCCCTGCATCTGTGAAAACCATCTTTTTGTACCGCTGTTTGAACCGGCTCATGCTTGGACGTTGCTTGAGCTCCGACCCAAACTGTTCCACAACTTCCCTCCACATATGGAAATAGTAAATGTTTTTAGAGTTGTGCGGACACAAAGATGTTTTAAATTGTTTCCCCCCCTCAAATTATAATCCCCATCTCTGTTAAAGAACCATTTTTGGATATTTCCAGGAAGCATGTTGTTTTTTTGCTTTGTACATAGTTTGTGCTGTTTGAAAGTGAACCAGATCAGTAAATTTTAATGTTTTGGATTTTAAGAAGAGTGAATTTGTGTGATCCTTGTAACCGGCGTTATGAATGATCCTTATGGCTCGTTTTTGCAGCATTGATAATGATTGTAGTTACATTTATAAGTATTGCCCCAAACCTGCGCACAGTAATTTAAATATGGTAAAACCAGTGAACACTAGAGAATGTGGAGTGATTTGTGGTCCAGAATATGTTTTATTGATTACTGAGATGCTTCTTGATAGTTTGTTTTGTGCATGTTTTGAGTGAGATTTCCAGTTTATTTTATCATCTATTATTACACCAAGAAACTTATTTTCATAAACTCTTTCAATATCCACACCTTCAATTTGCACCTGCACTTGAGTATCCCTTTTATAATTCCCAAATAAGATGTTTTAGTTTTACTTAAGTTTAATGATAATTTGTTTCTGTCAAACCACCTCTTTAATTTGCACATTTCTGCAGTGATCACATCCAGTAGCCCCTTTAAATCCCCCTAGAACAAAAAATATTTGTGTCATCGGCAAACAATACTAATTTTAATATTTTTGATAACTTGCAAATATCGTTGATGTAAAGTTAGATGTTTCCTGCATCATCACACCTGATTCTAATTAATGGTCGTCATCAGCTTGTCCTCCAGATCTGCACAAGTCTGTTAATGACAGTCATTTATATCAGAGTTCTGAGGGGAAATACTGTATATAAAACATGCAGGACAGGGTCCTGGGGACCAGGGTTGAAGACCACTGGTATACAGTGAACAGTTTTAGGATAGGGGGGCGTTTCATTCGTACTTTTCACCTAAAAATATTGAAATTAACTGAATTTGAACTAGTAGTGTCCTTGGGCAAGACACCTTACCCAGCTTGCCCCGTGTGAGTGTGTTTGAATGTTGGTGGTCGGAGGGGCCGGCTGGTCGATATGGCAGCCACGCTTCTGTCAGTCTACAGGGCAGCTGTGGCTACAAACGTAGCAGCTGTGGCTACAAACGTAGCAGCCGTGGCTACAAACGTAGCAGCTGTGGCTACAAACGTAGCAGCCGTGGCTACAAACGTAGCAGCTGTGGCTACAAACGTAGCAGCCGTGGCTACAAACGTAGCAGCAGTGGCTACAAACGTAGCAGCTGTGGCTACAAACGTAGCAGCTGTGGCTACCAACGTAGCAGCCGTGGCTACAAACGTAGCAGCCGTGGCTACAAACGTAGCAGCCGTGGCTACAAACGTAGCAGCCGTGGCTACAAATGTAGCAGCTGTGGCTACAAACGTAGCAGCCGTGGCTACAAACGTAGCAGCCGTGGCTACAAACGTAGCAGCCGTGGCTACAAACGTAGCAGCTGTGGCTACCAACGTAGCAGCCGTGGCTACAAACGTAGCAGCCGTGGCTACAAACGTAGCAGCCGTGGCTACAAACGTAGCAGCCGTGGCTACAAACGTAGCAGCAGTGGCTACAAACGTAGCAGCTGTGGCTACAAACGTAGCAGCTGTGGCTACCAACGTAGCAGCCGTGGCTACAAACGTAGCAGCCGTGGCTACAAACGTAGCAGCCGTGGCTACAAACGTAGCAGCCGTGGCTACAAACGTAGCAGCCGTGGCTACAAACGTAGCAGCCGTGGCTACAAACGTAGCAGCCGTGGCTACAAACGTAGCAGCTGTGGCTACAAACGTAGCAGCTGTGGCTACCAACGTAGCAGCCGTGGCTACAAACGTAGCAGCCGTGGCTACAAACGTAGCAGCCGTGGCTACAAACGTAGCAGCCGTGGCTACAAACGTAGCAGCCGTGGCTACAAACGTAGCAGCTGTGGCTACAAACGTAGCAGCTGTGGCTACAAACGTAGCAGCTGTGGCTACAAACGTAGCAGCTGTGGCTACAGACGTAGCAGCTGTGGCTACAAACGTAGCAGCCGTGGCTACAAACGTAGCAGCTGTGGCTACAAATGTAGCAGCTGTGGCTACAGACGTAGCAGCTGTGGCTACAAACGTAGCAGCTGTGGCTACAAACGTAGCAGCCGTGGCTACAAACGTTGCAGCTGTGGCTACAGACGTAGCTACCACCACCAGTGAGGATGTGTATGAATGAATAATGATCTCTGGCCTTGAAGGAGCTATATAAATCCAAGTCATTATTATAGTTCAAAATGAAAATGGTGAACTATGAACGTGAACTGTTCATTTTTAAACTATGTGAACTGAACTTTGAACTAGTTCATGAGAAGTAGGAACTTGCACAACACTGCCTCTCACAAACCGCCACGCGTGAAATACAAGCCTAAGTGGTATAAGGCAGGGGTGTCAAATGTGCGGCCTGAGAGAAGTTTCCAACGCAAAAAAAACGAAATGTTAATTTACTAAAAAGGAAGGCATAAATAATTGCCATGAATCGCAGCATATCCGATAATATAATTCTTCTACAAATCCATCGTTATTCCACAAATAGAGCAGTTTTCGACATTTTTTTAGTTTTCTAGAATGCATTTGCTGATTTTATTTCTTTGTAGACGGTCGTTTATTTTTATTAACTGACTACTATTATATATTTTCGCAGGAAAAATATCACTGTTAAAAAAGATGATAGAAGATATTTATTCTGAGAGTTTCAGTTTTGAATACGAGGATAGTGACAAAGTAAAACAGTTAAAAAGGAAGTGCTGACTTTTTCGGCACACTGGCGTAAATATCCGCGCCAATTTTTAAAAATAAATACACTTAATTGTACTGGAAAAATCTCTAAATCACAAAGAAACACTCTCGGATGTAATAAGAAAGATTTTGCATTTAATTAAATTTCCTATAAAAAAGCGAAATATAAAAAAAACAAACTTGTTTCTGTTTATCTTTGTAAAATGATATTAAAAGTATCTTATACATAAAAAAACGAGAAATTTCAAGAAAAGATCCTGAAGAAATATATTTTACATAATTAGAGTGTAAACAAAGTGCATATTTCCTTTAAAATTAACTAAACTGATATTAGATTAGATAACAATAGTAAAAAAAAGAATTAGAGAAAACATTTCGCACCGTTTTTGTTATTTTGAGCGTAAGCCCGTAAGAAAAAAATTGGTGAAATCCGGCCCGCCAAGAAAAAAGAGTTTGACCCCCCTGGTTTAAGGACTAAGTCATGCCGTAGTTGGAATAAAAGAAACTGAGATGATTGCAGTAACTTGACTATTATATACAGATAAGACTGCTAACAACGTTTAAAGTGTTTCTGCATATGCACTAGACATTATTGAAGTTTAAGTTAAGAGAGATTTTATTTACATTAATGTGCATGTTATATGTTTAATGTGCCTTATGTAAAGCCACCTTATTCATTCTATCTCATGCTCATCGTACCACAGGAGTATTTGGTTATTTGTGTTTAGTTCCACAGGATAACTACAGCCTTACCTTATAGTAGAAGCATTTACTTCTTTCTTTTGTTTTTACTACAGGCATTCACTTTATATTGAGAGCATATTATTTTACAGAGAGAGATGTTGTGTTCCCTGGTTATTGCTACTTTATAACGCTAGGTGGCAGTGTTGTAAAGCAGATACTGTTGAGATATTATATATATAATGTGTATACAGAGAAAGAAAGAATCGGATGGAGAATACTGGAATGTTTGGTACTACTATGATCTGCTGCTGAGTTATATTCTGCTGCACTGCTGGTAAATGTAAGTAAACAGCATTTTGTTCTACACTCCGGCCTCGTTATTGATTGGCCAACACTACATTTATATTGATTGGCAAAGTTTTCTTCTGATCTTTCCACATAATTAGCAGAATTCTGTGGTTCAATAATTCAAGATATTTCAACAGTTTTGACCCTTGTGCTGAAGGAAGGAAGGAAGGAAGGAAGGAAGGAAGGAAGGAAGGAAGGAAGGAAGGAAGGAAGGAAGGAAGGAAGGAAGGAAGGAAGGAAGGAAGGAAGGAAGGAAGAATGAAAAGAAGGAAAGAAAGAAGGAAGGGAGAAAAGAAGGAAGGAAGGAAAGAAGGAAGGAAGGAAGGAAGGAAGGAAGGAAGGAAGGAAGGAAGAAAGGAAGGAAGGAAAAAAGGAAGGAAGGAAGGAAGGAAGGAAGGAAGGAAGGAAGGAAGGAAGGAAGGAAGGAAGGAAGGAAGAAAGGAAGGAAGGAAAAAAGGAAGGAAGGAAGGAAGGAAGGAAGGAAGGAAGGAAGAGAAGAAGGAAGGAAGGAAGGAAGGAAGGAAGGAAGGAAGGAAGGAAGGAAGAGAAGAAGGAAGGAAGGAAGGAAGGAAGGAAGGAAGGAAGGAAGGAAGAAAGGAAGGAAGGAAAAAAGGAAGGAAGGAAGGAAGGAAGGAAGGAAGGAAGGAAGGAAGGAAGGAAGGAAGGAAGAGAAGAAGGAAGGAAGGAAAGAAAGAAGGAAGGAAGGAAGGAAGGAAGGAAGGAAGGAAGGAAGGAAGGAAGGAAGGAAGGAAGAGAAGAAGGAAGGAAGGAAGGAAGGAAGGAAGGAAGGAAGGAAGGAAGGAAGGAAGGAAGGAAGGAAGGAAGGTGCTCCAAATCAGCCCAATCAGTCTGTCAGTATTACGACTTTATTCTCATAATATTATGACTTTATTCTCGTAATATTATGACTTTATTCTCATTAATTACGACTTTATTGTCGTAATATTATGACTTTATTGTCGTAATATTACGACTTTATTCTCGTAATATTACACATTTATTCTCATAATATTACGACTTTATTGTCGTAACATTATGACTTTATTCTCGTAATATTAAGACTTTATTTTCGTTATATCACGACTTTATTCTCATAATATTATGACTTTATTCTCGTAATATTAAGACTTTATTTTCGTAATATTACGACTTTATTCTCGTAATATTACAAATTTATTCTCATAATATTACGACTTTATTCTCGTAATATTACGACTTTATTCTCATAAATTACGAATTTATTCTAGTATTATTACGAATTTATTCTCATAATATTACAACTTTATTTTCATAATATTATGACTTTATTCTCGTAATATTAAGACTTTATTTTCATAATATTATGACTTTATTCTTGTAATATTACAAATTTATTCTCATAATATTACAAATCTATTCTCGTAATATTACGACTTTATTCTCGTAATCTTACAAATTTATTCTCGTAATATTACGACTTTATTCTCGTAATCTTACAAATTTATTCTCGTAATATTACGACTTTATTCTTATAATATTACAACTTTATTCTCATAATATTACGACTTTATTCTCGCAACATTATGACTTTATTCTCGGCTTTATTCTCGGCTTTATTCTCGTAATATTATGACTTTATTCTATTAATTTCCTTTTTTTTGTCTTAGACTGGCCCTAATACTCCGTCGTGAAAAATGTATCTGATCGGGAAAAAGTATCGGAATTGTATCGGGAGCCAAAAAAAGTGATCGGATCGGGAAAAATCGGCAGATACTCAAACTCAATTTATCGGGAGCTAAAAAATCCCAGTTGGTGCTGAAGGTTCACCTTTATGGGATTTGTAATTGAGATGTCAAAGGGTTGAGGATGTTCCCAACATTTAATAATTTAAAAATCCTCACATGGAAAAAGTTCAACCGATGTGAACCAACACTGTTGGGCCGAACGTCTGATCTGATGTGGTTTGTTTGTAGATGAGGATTGAAGGATCGTTGGTTCCAGACCAAACGTGTGATGGACCTCGTTCATGTTTGATCATCTGTTCTGTCTGGGTGGCCATAGCTGGGAATATGTCAAAAAGCATAAAGATTGTTCACTTGGTGACAAGTTTTTGATATTCGGCATGGTGTTAGGTTTGGACATAAGCTTTTCAAAAACCACCGCAAACAAATTGTGACGACCCCCTAGTGGCCGCTTTGCAGAAAATTTGAAATGCCTCACGCCGAAAAGACCAAAGGTCATATCTCAGCTTCTCTTTGTCCTAGATTGTTGTATATTGTCACTTTCTCTCCTTTTTTGGTGCTAGGAATTCAATTCTGTTATAAATGTCCTATTTCAAGGTCATGTTGAAGGTCAAATTTCATTTTCAAGGTCATTTTTTGCCCAAAAAACTTCATATCTCTAGAATTAAGTCACATACAAATATTGTATAGGGCTCTAGACCCATATTTTCACCCCCAAGGAATACAGTTTCCTGTTTATTGGACAGGTCACTATCGCTGCAGTGTCAATCTCATTGGGTGAGAACACGTGGCTTCATTCATTCATTCATTCATTCATTCATTCATTCATTCATTCATTCATTCATTCATTCATTCATTCATTCATTCATTCATTCATTCATTCATTCATTCATGCTTAGGATTAACATAACCTCAGAACTAAGTCACAGTGAAATAATAGGATTTTATTCAAATAACACACTAAAAACATCAGCTGTGCGTATTTAAACTCACTTAACACCTACAATGCTGCCTCTATCGCCTCGCTTATCAATTAATTTTGAATTTTCTGCAAACTGGCCACTAGGGGGCCGTCCCAATCTGTTTGCGGTGGTTTTTGCAAACCTTATATCCATACCTAACACCATGCCAAATATCTGTTTTTTCGTTTTTTTTCCCCTTTTTTCCCCTTTTTTCCTTCTTTTTTTCCTCTTTTTTCCCCTTTTTTTTGCATTTTTTTCCTCTTTTTTCCTCTTTTCCCCTTTTTTTCCCTTTTTCCTCTTTTTTCCTGCTTCTTTTCCTCTTTTTTCCCCTTATTTTACTATTTTTTCCCTCTTTTTTCCCTGTTTTTTCCTCTTTTTTTCCTCTTTTTTCATCATTTTTCCTCTTTTTTTCCCCTTTTTTCCCTCTTTCTTTCTTTCAGACCAGACCAGAGACCAGAGACCAGGTAAATGTGGAGGTAAATGTGGAGGTAAATGTGGAGGTAAATGTGGAGGTTGGAGGTAAATGTGGAGGTTGGAGGTAAATGTGGAGGTCGGAGGTAAATGTGGAGGTAAATGTGGAGGTTGGAGTTAAATGTGGAGGTTGGAGGTAAATGTGGAGGTTGGAGGTAAAGCTAACGGTTGGAGCTAAAGCTAACGGTTGGAGGTAAAGCTAACGGTTGGAGGTAAAGCTAACTGTTGGAGGTAAAGCTAACTGTTGGAGGTAAAGCTAACGGTTGGAGGTAAAGCTAACTGTTGGAGGTAAAGCTAACGGTTGGAGGTAAATGTCATGGTTGGAGGTAAAGCTAACGGTTGGAGGTAAAGCTAACGTTTGGAGGTAAAGCTAACGGTTGGAGGTAAAGCTAACATTTGGAGGTAAAGCTAACGGTTGGAGGTAAAGCTAACGGTTGGAGGTAAAGCTAACGGTTGGAGGTAAAGCTAACGGTTGGAGGTAAAGCTAACGGTTGGAGGTAAAGCTAACGGTTGGAGGTAAAGCTAACGGTTGGAGGTAAAGCTAACGTTTGGAGGTAAAGCTAACGGTTGGAGGTAAAGCTAACGTTTGGAGGTAAAGCTAACGGTTGGAGGTAAAGCTAACGGTTGGAGGTAAAGCTAACGGTTGGAGGTAAAGCTAACGGTTGGAGGTAAAGCTAACGGTTGGAGGTAAAGCTAACGGTTGGAGGTAAAGCTAACGTTTGGAGGTAAAGCTAACGGTTGGAGGTAAATGTCATGGTTGGAGGTAAAGCTAACGGTTGGAGGTAAAGCTAACGGTTGGAGGTAAAGCTAACGTTTGGAGGTAAAGCTAACGGTTGGAGGTAAAGCTAACGGTTGGAGGTAAAGCTAACGGTTGGAGTTAAAGCTAACGGTTGGAGGTAAAGCTAATGGTTGGAGTTAAAGCTAACGGTTGGAGGTAAAGCTAATGGTTGGAGGTCAAGCTAACAGTTGGAGGTAAAGCTAACAGTTGGAGGTAAAGCTAACGGTTGGAGGTAAAGCTAACGGTTGGAGGTAAAGCTAACGGTTGGAGGTAAAGCTAACGGTTGGAGGTAAAGCTAACGTTTGGAGGTAAAGCTAACGGTTGGAGGTAAAGCTAACGTTTGGAGGTAAAGCTAACGGTTGGAGGTAAAGCTAACGGTTGGAGGTAAAGCTAACGGTTGGAGGTAAAGCTAACGGTTGGAGGTAAAGCTAACGGTTGGAGGTAAAGCTAACGTTTGGAGGTAAAGCTAACGGTTGGAGGTAAATGTCATGGTTGGAGGTAAAGCTAACGGTTGGAGGTAAAGCTAACGGTTGGAGGTAAAGCTAACGTTTGGAGGTAAAGCTAACGGTTGGAGGTAAAGCTAACGGTTGGAGGTAAAGCTAACGGTTGGAGTTAAAGCTAACGGTTGGAGGTAAAGCTAATGGTTGGATTTAAAGCTAACGGTTGGAGGTAAAGCTAATGGTTGGAGGTCAAGCTAACAGTTGGAGGTAAAGCTAACAGTTGGAGGTAAAGCTAACGGTTGGAGGTAAAGCTAACGGTTGGAGGTAAAGCTAACGGTTGGAGGTAAAGCTAACGGTTGGAGGTAAAGCTAACGGTTGGAGGTAAAGCTAACGGTTGGAGGTAAAGCTAACGGTTGCAGGTAAAACTCACGGTTGCAGGTAAAGCTAACGGTTGGAGGTAAAGCTAACGGTTGGAGGTAAAGCTAATGGTTGGAGGTAAAGCTAACGGTTGGAGGTAAAGCTAACGGTTGGAGGTAAAGCTAACGGTTGGAGTTCTTTCCTCAGCGTAAACAAACTCATTCTCTTCACTTTACATGAAACATCAATATCTTCTGTTTTCCACTCACATTTCTTGCTGCTGATGTTTCCAATCACCATTTACTGGCTCTTGTGTTTAGTATTGATGTTTTATTTGCTGGTTTTGAATAAAATGTCATGATTTGATCTGTTTTGTGCGTTAAATCGTGCTAAATGAATAAATAACACCAGCGCGCCCTTGGGGTGAACAGAGAGTCCACATTAGAGACACTGGTGACAAATTAAAGTACAAATGGCTTAATAAACGTGTTTCTGTGACTAAATGCAGCGTTTCCTCCGGTTCCTGAGTCTCCGAGGACTTTAACCTTCTTTACTCCTAAATAATCACCGCGCTCTTCTGCAAGTCTTTCTAAATGTATTTATTTCTCAGTACAAACCAGAGTGGAAGTGGGGATAAAAAGCGAATGATCATCTGTTGTCAGGTCTCCGTGGGGCTTTAAAGACGAGGCATTTATCTCAGACGCAGATCCAGAAAAAAGCTGCTTTCATATATCCTCATTTGACAGCAGAGAAAGTGATGAATCTTTTGTCGGAGCGTTTTAGACGAGGTAACCACAACATGGAGAGGCAACATCCACAGATGAATAATTCATCCGATGACAGAATAGAAGCACCAATTACCCGCAACATTTCTAGCACTGTTGCATTCTGGGACGGAGATCAAAGTCGGCTTTCATGAGTGTGAGATACGGCCTCGTTCGTTCGGTCGGGGTTTTATTTCAGAGTCTGTAAACCGGCACTCCGGAGTGGAGGCTGCGGTGGACGCAGTAACGCTCCGTTAGCTTATTAAAGGAGCAGTAACGCTCCGTTAGCTTATTAAAGGAGCAGTAACGCTCCGTTAGCTTATTAAAGGAGAAGGAATACCAACACGCCGGCGGGGGCGTCGCTAGCAGGTGCAGGTTTGAGTCCCGGTCAAGGTTCTTTGTAGGCAGAAGAGGCTTCTTCCAGAAAAGGTTTTAGTAGACCTACACTGTAGATGACACTCAGTATCACTTAGTACTACATAACTTTAAATATTAAGTGTAAATCAACCCCAGGCTCTTGTAGCTGAATTTGCTCCATTTCAGGCAACTGACCTTTGACCTTTGACCTGATGATGGAAACAACACTGCTGCAACCGTGCAGCTCTTTGACCTTTGACCCGTTGCTTCTCTGTGTGGCCAGTAGGGGCAGTTGCTGACTTTGATCAATATTAATTGAAAGATTTTTCTGCAAGTTTGTTCATCTGTTGTTGCTTCCATACGGAAGAGTATTAGGATGCAGGAGAAAAAATATTTGAGATGGGGAAGATTTTTTTTTATTGTGCACTTCGAGAAAAAAGTCAAAATGTCAAGATTAATGTTGAAATACAATTTCGTGAATGAAGTCGAAATTTCGCCTTTTTTCCCAACATTTCAACTTTATTCACGGAATTTTGACTTTTTTCTCTGCATTTTTACTTTTTTCTCGAAATTGTTCTACAGCATTAAACTCGACATTTTGACTTTTTCGAGAAATTTTTACTTTTTTCGAGAAATGTTTACTTTTTTCGAGAAATTTTACTTCAGCATTAAACTCGAAATTTCGACTTTTTTCTCAACATCTCAACTTTATGCATGAAATTTTGACTTTTTTCTCAACATTTCAACTTTATTCACGAAATTTTTACTTTTTTCTCGGCATTTTTACTTTTTTCTCGAAATTGTACTACAGCATTAAACTCGACATTTTGACTTTTTCGAGAAATTTTTACTTTTTTTGAGAAATTTTTACTTTTTTTCGAGACATTTTACTTCAGCATTAAACTCGAAATTTCGAGTTTTTTCTCAACATCTCAACCTTATGCATGAAATTTTGACTTTTTTCTCAACTTTGACTTTTTTCTCGACATTTCGACTTTTTTCTCGAAATTGTACTTCAACATTAAACTCGACATTTGACTTTTTCTCAACATTTCAACTTTTTTCTCAACATTTCGACTTTTTTCTCAACATTTCGACTTTTTTCTCGAAATTGTACTTCAACATTAATCTCGAAATTTCGCCTTTTTTCTCAACATTTCAAATTTATTCATGAAATTTTGACTTTTTTCTCGACATTTCGACTGTTTTCTCGAAGTGCATAGCAAAAATAAATAAATCTTTCCCCTCTAAAATACAATTTTTATTTTTCTCCTGCCCTAATACTCTTCTGTAGCTGCCATGGTCTTAATCCCTGTGGATTACAATCTAACTACAACAAAAAGTTCTTCCTTCTAGTTTTACAAGTGTATTTGTAACGACAGGGAAGAACATGAGATAAGTTTACATTGTGTGAATGCGTGAGTCCGATTCCTCCCCGTAAAACCCCAGTCTCCCCAGCAGAGGGCAGAACTCTCCTTCCATTCTTCAGAGGGTTTTTTTGTCCGTTGATTGACTGTCGCCAGAAAGAAAGTGTATTCCGCACGTCCTTGTAAACACATCTGCAAACACCGTCACCGTTTCAAACACATATCGCTGCAGAAACAATTACAGCGTTTTGTCTTTTCCTCCTCAGCCTGGGAGAAAACAAACAAAGGAAAGTCATGAATATTTATGCATCTCCTCTCTCCGCTGGACTTGATTGAATTGGAAGGCTGCCCAGTCACTCTGCTCCAACCGTAAAAACACCAGGATCGGAGAAACAAACTGTACAGAAAAGGAATCGGTTGCAGTTTTCAGATACTTTTACTGCGTTTGTGACGGTGGGACAATAGTCATGTGATCAGCGACTGCAGAGACACTTAGATCCTCCACTCCTTACAATCAATCATTCCCTTTTTATTTATTTGTCTATTGTTGCAGCCCCGGTAATACGGAGGATTGTTTCTGCCAAAATTAAATAAATAAATACAGTAATGACTTTAGTCCACAGGATAATCCCTTATCGGCTGAGTCTTGGAGGACAAAGATGGACGGATGATTGTCTCTCTGCAGAGTATCGGATCATTGTAGGGACAGAGTTCTGTCCTAGAGATCTGGACGGAGTTCTGTCCAAGAGATCCGGACAGAGTTCTGTCCTAGAGATCCGGACAGAGTTCTGTCCTAGAGAATTGGACAGAGTTCTGTCCTAGAGATCTGGACGGAGTTCTGTCCTAGAGATCAGGACGAGGTTCTGTCCTAGAGATCCGGACAGAGTTCTGTCCTAGAGATCAGGACGAGGTTCTGTCCTAGAGATCCGGACAGAGTTCTGTCCTAGAGATCTGGACAGAGTTCTGTCCTAGAGATCCAGACAGAGTTCTGTCCTAGAGATCCGGACAGAGTTCTGTCCTAGAGATCCAGACAGAGTTCTGTCCTAGAGATCTGGACAGAGTTCTGTCCTTGAGATCCGGACGGAGTTCTGTCCTAGAGATCCGGACAGAGTTCTGTCCTAGAGAATTGGACAGAGTTCTGTCCTAGAGATCTGGACAGAGTTCTGTCCTAGAGATCCGGACAGAGTTCTGTCCTAGAGATCCGGACGGGGTTCTGTCCTAGAGATCCGGACAGAGTTCTGTCCTAGAGATCCGGACAAAGTTCTGTCCTAGAGATCCGGACAGAGTTCTGTCCTAGAGATCTGGACGGAGTTCTGTCCTAGAGATCCGGACGGAGTTCTGTCCTAGAGATCCGGACAAAGTTCTGTCCTAGAGATCCGGACAGAGTTATGTCCTAGAGATCCGAACGAGGTTCTGTCCTAGAGATCTGGACAGAGTTCTGTCCTAGAGATCCGGACAGAGTTCTGTCCTAGAGATCCGGACAAAGTTCTGTCCTAGAGATCCGGACAGAGTTATGTCCTAGAGATCCGAACGAGGTTCTGTCCTAGAGATCTGGACAGAGTTCTGTCCTAGAGATCCGGACGGAGTTCTGTCCTAGAGATCCGGACAAAGTTCTGTCCTAGAGATCCGGACGGAGTTCTGTCCTAGAGATCCGGACAAAGTTCTGTCCTAGAGATCTGGACAGAGTTCTGTCCTAGAGATCCGGACGGAGTTCTGTCCTAGAGATCCGGACAAAGTTCTGTCCTAGAGATCCGGACAGAGTTATGTCCTAGAGATCTGGACAGAGTTCTGTCCTAGAGATCCGGACGGAGTTCTGTCCTAGAGATCCGGACAAAGTTCTGTCCTAGAGATCCGGACAGAGTTATGTCCTAGAGATCCGGACGGAGTTCTGTCCTAGAGATCCAGACAGAGTTCTGTCCTAGAGATCCGGAGAGAGTTCTGTCCTAGAGATCTGGACACAGTTCTGTCCTAGAGATCCAGACAGAGTTATGTCCTAGAGATCTGGACAGAGTTCTGTCCTAGAGATCCAGACAGAGTTCTGTCCTAGAGATCTGGACAGAGTTCTGTCCTAGAGATCCGGACGAGGTTCTGTCCTAGAGATCCGGACGAGGTTCTGTCCTAGAGAATTGGACAGAGTTCTGTCCTAGAGATCTGGATGGAGTTCTGTCCTAGAGACCTGGACAGAGTTCTGTCCTAGAGATCCGGACAGAGTTCTGTCCTAGAGATCTGGACAGAGTTCTCTCCTAGAGATCCGGACGAGGTTCTGTCCTAGAGATCCGGACGAGGTTCTGTCCTAGAGAATTGGACAGAGTTCTGTCCTAGAGATCTGGATGGAGTTCTGTCCTAGAGACCTGGACAGAGTTCTGTCCTAGAGATCTGGATGGAGTTCTGTCCTAGAGACCTGGACAGAGTTCTGTCCTAGAGATCTGGACAGAGTTCTGTCCTAGAGAATTGGACAGAGTTCTGTCCTAGAGAATTGGACAGAGTTCTGTCCTAGAGATCCGGACAGAGTTCTGTCCTAGAGATCTGGACAGAGTTCTGTCCTAGAGATCTGGACAGAGTTATGTCCTAGAGATCCAGACAGAGTTCTGTCCTAGAGAATTGGACAGAGTTCTGTCCTAGTGATCCGGACGGAGTTCTGTCCTAGAGATCTGGACGGAGTTCTGTCCTAGAGATCTGGACGGAGTTCTGTCCTAGAGATCCGGACGGAGTTCTGTCCAAGAGTATCAATGATCAGATGCATAAACCTAATTAAAATGTCTGTTTTAGCTAAATGTATATATCTTTTTCAAGCAACCCCACTCCCAGAAACAAGTAACTTCCATAAGAAAAGTGATAGATGGGACTTCAGGTCCCAAATCTGTAATGGGATTACTGGGCTACTCAACTCAGGCCCCGTTTACACGTAGCAAAAACGCTGGTGTTTTCATGCGTTTTGGCCGTTCATTTACACAAGAACGAAGCTCAAATTCTCCAAAAACCATCATTTCTGAAAACTCCGTCTTCACGTTTTCTTGTAAACAGAGGGAAACGGACATTTAGGCTTCAGAACGTCACATTATGAGACAGAAACGTCACCAGCGTCATGAGTGACACCTGTGGTTACAATTAGTTTGTAACCGTCAATATTTTCTTGTATTTTACTTTTACTTGTTTTATATTCTGACGTCACATTTAAAAGTAACTCCACTTCTCTTTAAACTTGTTGTACTTTCTTTGGGTCAAAATGACCTAATTCTCCTGTCCTTCTTTTCTCCCTTCCTCTTTTC
>NC_084596.1:3646512-3709684 GCF_033807715.1 Cololabis saira | reverse complement strand
AAGGAAAGAAGGAAGGAAAGAAGGAAGGAAGGAAGGAAGGAAGGAAGGAAGGAAGGATAAAAAGAAGGAAAAAAGGAAGGAAGGAAGGAAGGATAAAAGAAGGAAAAAAGGAAGGAAAGAAGGAAGGAAAGAAGGAAGGAAGGAAGGAAGGAAGGAAGGAAGGAAGGATAAAAAGAAGGAAAAAAGGAAGGAAAAAGGAAGGAAAGAAGGAAGGATAGAAGAAGGAAGGAAGGAAGGAAGGAAGGAAGGAAGGAAGGAAGGAAGGAAGGAAGGAAGGAAGGAAGGAAGGATAAAAGAAGGAAAAAGGAAGGAAAGAAGGAAGGAAGGAAGGATAAAAAGAAGGAAAAAAGGAAGGAAAAAAGGAAGGAAGGAAGGAAGGAAGGAAGGAAGGAAGGAAGGAAGGATAAAAGAAGGAAAAAAGGAAGGAAAAAAGGAAGGAAAGAAGGAAGGAAGGAAGGAAGGAAGGAAGGATAAAAAGAAGGAAAAAAGGAAGGAAAGAAGGAAGGAAAGAAGGAAGGAAGGAAGGAAGGAAGGAAGGATAAAAAGAAGGAAAAAAGGAAGGAAAGAAGGAAGGAAAGAAGGAAGGAAGGAAGGAAGGATAAAAAGAAGGAAAAAAGGAAGGAAAAAAGGAAGGAAAGAAGGAAGGAAGGAAGGAAGGAAGGAAGGAAGGAAGGAAGGAAGGAAGGAAGGAAAGAAGGATAAAAAGAAGGAAAAAGGAAGGAAAGAAGGAAGGAAGGAAGGAAGGAAGGAAGGAAGGAAGGAAGGAAGGAAGGAAGGAAAGAAGGAAGGAAAGAAGGAAGGAAGGAAGGAAGGATAAAAAGAAGGAAAAAAGGAAGGAAAGAAGGAAGGAAAGAAGGAAGGAAGGAAGGAAGGAAGGATAAAAAGAAGGAAAAAAGGAAGGAAGGAAGGAAAGAAGGAAGGAAGGAAGGAAGGAAGGAAGGAAGGAAGGAAGGAAGGAAGGAAGGATAAAAAGAAGGAAAAAAGGAAGGAAAAAAGGAAGGAAAGAAGGAAGGAAAGAAGGAAGGAAGGAAGGAAGGAAGGAAGGAAGGAAGGAAGGAAGGAAGGAAGGAAGGAAGGAAGGAAGGAAGGAAGGAAGGAAGGAAGGATAAAAAGAAGGAAAAAATGAAGGAAAGAAGGAAGGAAGGAAGGATAAAAAGAAGGAAAAAAGGAAGGAAAAAAGGAAGGAAAGAAGGAAGGAAAGAAGGAAGGAAGGAAGGAAGGAAGGAAGATAAAAAGAAGGAAAAAAGGAAGGAAAGAAGGAAGGAAAGAAGGAAGGAAGGAAGGAAGGAAGGAAGGAAGGATAAAAAGAAGGAAAAAAGGAAGGAAAGAAGGAAGGAAAGAAGGAAGGAAGGAAGGAAGGAAGGAAGGAAGGAAGGAAGGAAGGAAGGAAGGAAGGAAGGAAGGAAGGAAGGAAGGAAGGAAGGAAGGAAGGATAAAAAGAAGGAAAAAAGGAAGGAAAAAAGGAAGGAAAGAAGGAAGGAAAGAAGGAAGGAAGGAAGGAAGGATAAAAAGAAGGAAAAAAGGAAGGAAAGAAGGAAGGAAGGAAGGAAGGAAGGAAGGAAGGAAGGATAAAAAGAAGGAAAAAAGGAAGGAAAGAAGGAAGGAAAGAAGGAAGGAGGGAAGGAAGGAAGGAAGGAAGGAAGGAAGGAAGGAAGGATAAAAGAAGGAAAAAAGGAAGGAAAGAAGGAAGGAAAGAAGGAAGGAAGGAAGGAAGGAAGGAAGGAAGGAAGGAAGGAAGGAAGGAAGGAAGGAAGGAAGGAAGGAAGGAAGGAAGGAAGGAAGGAAGGAAGAATTAGGTCATTTTGACCCAAAGACAGTACAAGGTTAAAGAGAAGTGGAGTTACTTTTAAGTGTGACGTTAGAATGCTAAGTCCCATCCCCAAACAAAAGAGGAGCTTTTCAATTCAGAACAAACCACTCGTCAGTCTCTGAGACTCGTAGTCCAGGACTTGTTCCAGCTTATTCTGGGATGTTACAGCTTATTCTGGGATATTAGAGGCAAAATACACGGATTCTGAACAGTGAATGAAAGCTGTTGCTATGGAAACCATCTCTACATCTATACAGAAAGTTACAGTCTAGCAGAACGTTTTTTTTTTTAACATTTCCTCATGACTCATATTCATCCTAAAATAGACTCAGTTGCTCTTTTCTCTCAACAACCAGGTGACTGGAGGGTAAAAACTGGCTTTAAGAACATTTTTATTAATTTATTTAGAAAAGTTACAGAAAGAAATGTCCATCGGAAGTTCGGATACTTTGGTCTTATGAGTTTCAGCCTCGGTTGTTTAGCTTTAGTTCATGTTTTATTTTGAAAGGACTTCTCTGGTCGGTGACTTCCTGCACTGCTCTCTGATTGATCCACCTGTGTCTCCTCATCCCGGAACTGTTGGTCTTTAGTACCGATGCTCTCTGCTGATTGGCTGTTGTTGGTCTTTAGTACCGATGCTCTCTGCTGATTGGCTGTTGTTGGTCTTTAGTACCGATGCTCTCTGCTGATTGGCTGTTGTTGGTCTTTAATACCGATACTCTCTGCTGATTGGCTGTTGGTCTTTAGTACCGATGCTCTCTGCTGATTGGCTGTTGGTCTTTAATACCGATGCTCTCTGCTGATTGGCTGTTGGTCTTTAGTACCGATGCTCTCTGCTGATTGGCTGTTGTTGGTCTTTAGTACCGATGCTCTCTGCTGATTGGCTGTTGTTGGTCTTTAGTACCGATGCTCTCTGCTGATTGGCTGTTGTTGGTCTTTAGCACCGATGCTCTCTGCTGATTTACTTAAAAAACCTTCTCTTGACCCAGACACCTTAGCTAATTATAGACCAATTTCCAACCTTCCATTTGTATCTAAAATTCTGGAAAAGGCAGTTTCAAGCCAGTTATGTGACTATTTGTATAGAAATGATCAGATAAGGGGTTAGTGTCCATACTGGTTCTACTGGACCTCAGATAAGAGATTAGTTTCCATACTGGTTCTACTGGACCTTAGATAAGGGATTAGTGTCCATACTGGTTCTACTGGACCTCAGATAAGGGATTAGTTTCCATACTGGTTCTACTGGACCTTAGATAAGGGATTAGTGTCCATACTGGTTCTACTGGACCTCAGATAAGGGATTAGTTTCCATACTGGTTCTACTGGACCTCAGATAAGGGATTAGTGTCCATACTGGTTCTACTGGGCCTCAGATAAGGGATTAGTGTCCATATTGGTTCTACTGGACCTCAGTGCTGCTTTTGACACTGTAGATCATGGCATTTTACTGCACAGGTTAGAGCACGTTGTTGGGATTAAAGGGACAGCTCTATGTTGGTTTAAATCATACCTATCTGACAGGTTCCAGTTTATTCATGTACATGAGGTTTCTTCAGAACAGTCAAGGGTCTGTTATGGTGTTCCGCAGGGTTCAGTGCTAGGGCCAATCTTGTTCAGTTTATACATGCAGCCGTTGGGAAGTATAATCCAGAATCACGGCATACACTTTCATTGTTATGCTGATGATACGCAGCTCTACTTGTCTATGAAGCCGGATGAAACAGAACCGTTAGTTAAACTTCAGGCATGTCTTAGGGACATCAAGGACTGGATGTCCAGAAATGTCTTGCTTCTAAATTCAGATAAAACAGAGGTTATCATTCTTGGTCCAGAGCATCTTAGGAAGGGATTAGATGGTGTTGCAATGGCTTCCAGTGCAACTGTGAGAAATCTTGGTGTTATTTTCCATCAGGATTTGTCGTTTAAACCATATGTTAATCAGGTTTGTAAAATAGCATTTTTCCATCTCCGTAATATTGCAAAAATTAGGAAAATCCTCTCGCAGAGTGATGCAGAAAAACTAGTTCATGCGTTTGTATCTTCTAGACTAGATTACTGTAATGTGTTGTTAGCAGGATGTCCAAGTAATTTGCTGAATAGGCTCCAGCTGATCCAAAATGCAGCAGCACGAGTACTGACAGGAATCAGCAGAGAGACCACGTCTCTCCAGTGTTAGCGTCGCTCCATTGGCTACCTGTAAAATTCAGAATCCAATTTAAAATGTTATTACTTGCATATAAAGCCCAAAACGGCTTAGCTCCGCAGTATTTACAAGACCTGATAGTGCCTTATGTTCCTGGCAGAGCTCTCCGCTCTCAGAGTGCAGGTTTACTCGTAGTTCCTAGAGTATCTAAATGTAGATTTGGAGGGCGGGCGTTCTGCTATCAGGCACCATTACTATGGAACCAACTTCCAATCTGGGTTAAGGAGGCTGACACCACCTCCACCTTTAAAACTAAACTTAAAACCTTTCTGTTTAGTAAAGCCTATAGTTAGTGTTTAGTAAACCTCTAGCTGGTGTTGGTAAATCTCTAGGTAGTGTAAACTCTGTAAAACTAGTGTGTTAGAGTCGCTCCTGTAGTTTATTGTGCTGGCCCCCTGTGAGGAACCAGAGCGGCCTCCCCACGTACAAGGGGACAAGGCCAAACTGGACCTGGGTGATTAGGTGTAAAAAAAACCTTGCAGAGCGTAGAATGCCAAAAAAATAAGGCTTTTTATTTGATGTAAAAAAAACACAGACATACAGGCGGAGCGCAAAATCCCTATTCTAAAAAAAATGGCACATGGGGCATAGCCTGTCATCCAGCTACCTCCATTCAGCAGACCCCTTTTCTGGTATACAGCTGCTGTTTATAAACCCAGGCAGGGTGGAGAGGTTGATTGGACACAGGTGTGCCACAATCAGCAGAAACAGGCACACCTGTGTGCTGCTCCCCCGCAGACCACGCCCAATCCTCCACTCTGCCACACACATTAAAAAAAAGTCCAGTGATGGTGAGAAGGGGAGGGGTTGCTCACTTTCTCACACCCCCCCTTCTCCTCCCTTTTTTTCTCTTTTGTCCATGTTGCAGCATCCTCTGCCAGACACCGGAACCTGCAGCGTGGGAGTGAGAGGGGCAGGGTAACGGCCCGGTCAGGCGGGGGAGAGGTTTGTCCGTCAAGACTCCTCTCCCTGGCCCTGCTCCTTCTCAACCCTTCCCCGACCCTGCACCCCAACCTGGGACTTGCTGATTGGGCCGGAGCTTTGGGAGCTGCGTGCTGGCCTGCGGTCCCCACCCCTGGTCCATCCATCCATCCATCCATCCATCCATCCATCCATCCATCCATCCATCCATCCATCCATCCATCCATCCATCCATCCATCCATCCATCCATCCATCCATCCATCCATCCATCCATCCATCCATCCATCCATCCATCCATCCATCCATCCATCCATCCTTAATGTCATTACATTGTTATTAAACAATACAAAGAGCTTAAACAGTCTCATCCATTCACCACCGATAGAAACCTAAACCTGTATTCTATAAAGCTTATATAAATATATATAAAGCTTTGCCTGGATGAGTGGAGGTGAAGCCTGAACCATGTCCTTCTTCCTGCTCAGATTAAACTAAAATAAAAGGCGTTATTGAGAGAAAGTGACGGGTTGAAGAGTGTGAGTGGTTCACGGTGAGTAAAGATAAAACTCTGATTACATAAATATGTATCTGCAGGGGAGAAGACAATCTACTAGTAAAATACAGAAAATGTGTTTTTTTCCCATTCAAAACTTCACCAAGATTAAACTGTGTGAACTAAACTCCGAATATTTGTTCATTTCTGACAGATAAATGGGAGAGAAATGTTTTAACTGCATTAAGAATTATGAAACGGTTTCTTCTTTCATGATGATTCATGATGATTCATAATTTAATGACGATTCATGATTCATGATGATTAATGATGGATTAATGATGGATTCATAATGGATTCATGATGGATTAATGACATTTACATTTAAAAGAATAATAAAAGCCAGTTTGATGAAGAAATATCATGATAATTGTTAAGTTAGGTGGGTTTTCTTTTTATTCTCTATCTCTTTTTAGCACCATCATCATATTTTTTTTCTTCCAATCAAAAAGATTATCTGTGTTTGACGAATGTTTTTTGGGTTATTTTATAACTTTGTTGTCGTTTTGTTTTTGTTTTTTGTTTTTTAAATTACGTTTTTTGGAATGTGTTTTTTTTATTCTTTAAATTGCGTAATTTGTAATTTTTAATTACGTTTATTGGAAAGTGTTTTTTTAATTGCGTAATTTGTGATGTTTTTTATTTTTAATTACGTTTATTGGAAAGTTTTTTTAAATCGCATAATTTGTAATTTGTTTTAGTTTTTTAATTATATTCATTGTAAAGTGTTTTTTTAAATTTCGTAATTTGTAATTTTTTTAAATTACTTTTTTATCTAATTACGTTTATTGCGTAATTTGTTTTTTTAATTACGTTTATTGGAAAGTGTTTTTTTTAATTGCGTAATTTGTAATGTTTTGTTATTTTTAATTACGTTTATTGGAAAGTTTTTTTAAATCGCATAATTTGTAATTTTTTTTAGTTTTTTTTATTATATTTATTGGAAAGTGTTTGTTTTAGTGCGTAATTTGTAATTTGCTTCTTTTTTTAAATTACATTTATTGGTAAGGGTTTTTTTAATTGCGTAATTTGTAATGTTTTGTTATTTTTAATTACGTTTATTGGAAAGTTTTTTTAAATCGCATAATTTGTAATTTTTTTTAGTTTTTTTTATTATATTTATTGGAAAGTGTTTGTTTTAGTGCGTAATTTGTAATTTGCTTCTTTTTTTAAATTACATTTATTGGTAAGGGTTTTTTTAATTGCGTAATTTGTAATTTGTTTTTATAAATTTTTTTAATTACATTTATGGAAAAGTGTTTTCTTTTATTTGGTCATTTGTAATTTTTTTTTTTTAATTACATTTATTGGAAAGTGATTTTTTTATTGCGTAAATTTTAATTTGTTTTTGTTTTTTTTATTATTACATGAATTGAAATTTAATTTCTTAGGAAAAAGGGACAGATAAAATAAACTTAGTCTTTTTTCTCTTCACATTCATTCAAGGAAAGAGATTTGTTGTAATTATATTGAACTGTTTTGTTTTACTTTTAGTTAATGAAATAAAGGATAATGAAAAAGAAAGAGCTTCATAAGTGAATCCGTGTCAGCTGAGGACCCAAACCTTCATTTTTGAGCTTTATTGTTCCGTCTGCATTGATTTGTGAAATATGCAGATTATTTTTGAATGTTTAATTCATGAAAATGTAGTGATATTGTTGTCCGGTTTTTAAAGAGTATATTTTTAGTAAAACTCCCCGGTTCTTTGTTTTTCTGAGGAGAGGCAGCCGGCAGCGGCGGCGCTGGGACGCGAGCTGCTCTTAATGAGGCTCAAATTAGATGTGTTTGAAGTTAAAATCTAAAATTGTGCAGATGAAAGAGACGCGTAAAGGTCTAATGTGCTTCTGTAAGCACATTACAGCTGAGTCAACGGTTCACATATCAGTCGATGGAACGGAAAATTACAACAATGTTGAACATTTCTTTCAGCATTTTAAGCGAGAGCAACAAAAGTTGTGCAGCTCTGTTATTCAGAGATTCTCCCAGTCTCTGCACAGCTGAGCAACTTCTGTCACTGCTGTTTAATTCAACACACAAAACTGCTGCTGCTTCAATTTTCTGCTTTTCTACACTTGAACTGCAGGTCTGATGAACAAGAGGCTGAACAAGCTGCAATGATTGTTGGGAGGATGCAGACGGATTCATGATGATTCATGAGGATTCATGAGGATTCATGATGATTCATGAGGATTCATGATGATTTATGATGATTCATGATGATTCATGCTGGATTCATGATGATTCATGATGATTCATGATGATTCATGCTGGATTCATGATGATTCATGAGGATTCATGATTATTCATGATTTCATGATGATTCATGAGGATTCATGAGGATTCATGATGATTCATGAGAATTCATGATGATTCATGATGATTCATGAGGATTCATGATGATTCATGAGGATTCATGATGATTCATGATGATTTATGATGATTCATGATGATTCATGAGGATTCATGATGATTTATGATGATTCATGCTGGATTCATGAGGATTCATGATGATTCATGATGATTCATGATGATTCATGAGGATTCATGATGATTCATGATGATTTATGATGATTCATGAGGATTCATGAGGATTCATGATGATTCATGATGATTTACGATGATTCATGAGAATTCATGATGATTCATGATGATTCATGCTGGATTCATGAGGATTCATGAGGATTCATGCTGGATTCATGATGATTCATGAGGATTCATGATGATTCATTATGATTTATGATGATTCATGATGATTCATGAGGATTCATGATGATTCATGAGGATTCATGAGGATTCATGATGATTCATGAGAATTCATGATGATTCATGATGATTCATGAGGATTCATGAGGATTCATGATGATTCATGCAGGATTCATGATGGATTCATGATGATTCATGATTGATTCATGATGATTCATGCTGAATTCATGATGATTCATGAGGATTCATGATGATTCATGAGGATTCATGATGGATTCATGATGATTCATGATTGATTCATGATGATTCATGCTGAATTCATGATGATTCATGAGGATTCATAATGATTCATGAGGATTCATGCTGGATTCATGAGGATTCATGATGATTCATGCTGGATTCATGAGGATTCATGATGATTCATGAGGAGTCATGATGGAATCATGATGATTCATGATGATTTATGATGATTCATGATGATTCATGATGATTCATGAGAATTCATGATGATTCATGATGATTCATGAGGATTCATGATGATTCATGAGGATTCATGATGATTCATGCTGGATTCATGAGGATTCATGATGATTCATGATGATTCATGAGGATTCATGATGATTCATGATGGATTTATGATGATTCATGCTGGATTCATGAGGATTCATGATGATTCATGATGATTTATGATGATTCATGAGAATTCATGATGATTCATGATGATTCATGAGGATTCATGATGATTCATGATGATTCATGATGATTCATGAGGAATCATGATGATTCATGAGGATTCATGATGATTCATGAGGATTCATGATGATTCATGATGATTTATGATGATTCATGAGGAATCATGATGATTCATGCTGGATTCATGAGGATTCATGATGATTCATGAGAATTCATGATGATTCATGATGATTCATGAGAATTCATGATGATTCATGATGATTCATGAGGATTCATGATGATTCATGAGGATTCATGATGATTCATGATGATTTATGATGATTCATGAGAATTCATGATGATTCATGATTATTCATGAGGATTCATGATGATTCATGAGGATTCATGATGATTCATGAGGGATCATGATGATTCATGCTGGATTCATGAGGATTCATGATGATTCATGATGATTTATGATGATTCATGAGGATTCATGATGATTCATGATGATTCATGAGGATTCACGAGGATTCATGATGATTCATGATGATTCATGAGGATTCATGAGGATTCATGATGATTCATGAGGATTCATGAGGATTCATGAGGATTCATGATGATTCATGATGGATTCATGATGATTCATGCTGAATTCATGATGATTCATGAGGATTCATAATGATTCATGAGGATTCATGAGGATTCATGATGATTCATGAGGAGTCATGATGGAATCATGATGATTCATGCTGGATTCATGATGATTCATGAGAATTCCTGATGATTCATGATGATTCATGAGGATTCATGATGATTCATGAGGATTCATGATGATTCATGCTGGATTCATGAGGATTCATGATGATTCATGAGAATTCATGAGGATTCATGATGATTCATGAGGATTCATGATGATTCATGAGGATTCATGATGATTCATGCTGGATTCATGAGGATTCATGATGATTCATGATGATTTATGATGATTCATGATGATTCATGAGGATTCATGATGATTCATGAGAATTCATGATGATTCATGATGGATTTATGATGATTCATGCTGGATTCATGAGGATCCATGATGATTCATGATGATTTATGATGATTCATGAGGAATCATGATGATTCATGCTGGATTCATGAGGATTCATGATGATTCATGATGATTTATGATGATTCATGAGAATTCATGATGATTCATGATGATTCATGAGGATTCATGATGATTCATGATGGATTTATGATGATTCATGCTGGATTCATGAGGATTCATGATGATTCATGATGATTTATGATGATTCATGAGGAATCATGATGATTCATGCTGGATTCATGAGGATTCATGATGATTCATGATGATTTATGATGATTCATGAGGATTCATGATGATTCATGATGATTCATGAGGATTCATGAGGATTCATGAGGATTCATGATGGATTCATGATGATTCATGCTGAATTCATGATGATTCATGAGGATTCATAATGATTCATGAGGATTCATGAGGATTCATGATGATTCATGAGGAGTCATGATGGAATCATGATGATTCATGAGGATTCATGATGATTCATGATGATTCATGCTGGATTCATGATGATTCATGAGAATTCCTGATGATTCATGATGATTCATGAGGATTCATGATGATTCATGAGGATTCATGATGATTCATGCTGGATTCATGAGGATTCATGATGATTCATGAGAATTCATGAGGATTCATGATGATTCATGAGGATTCATGATGATTCATGAGGATTCATGATGATTCATGCTGGATTCATGAGGATTCATGATGATTCATGATGATTTATGATGATTCATGATGATTCATGAGAATTCATGATGATTCATGATGGATTTATGATGATTCATGCTGGATTCATGAGGATCCATGATGATTCATGATGATTTATGATGATTCATGAGGAATCATGATGATTCATGCTGGATTCATGAGGATTCATGATGATTCATGATGATTTATGATGATTCATGAGAATTCATGATGATTCATGATGATTCATGAGGATTCATGATGATTCATGATGGATTTATGATGATTCATGCTGGATTCATGAGGATTCATGATGATTCATGATGATTTATGATGATTCATGAGGAATCATGATGATTCATGCTGGATTCATGAGGATTCATGATGATTCATGATGATTTATGATGATTCATGAGGATTCATGATGATTCATGAGGATTCATGATGATTCATGATGATTCATGAGGATTCATGAGGATTCATGATGATTCATGAGGATTCATGAGGATTCATGATGATTCATGATGATTTATGATGATTCATGAGAATTCATGATGATTCATGATGATTCATGAGGATTCATGAGGATTCATGATGATTCATGAGGATTCATGAGGATTCATGAGGATTCATGATGATTCATGATGGATTCATGATGATTCATGCTGAATTCATGATGATTCATGAGGATTCATAATGATTCATGAGGATTCATGAGGATTCATGATGATTCATGAGGAGTCATGATGGAATCATGATGATTCATGCTGGATTCATGATGATTCATGAGAATTCCTGATGATTCATGATGATTCATGAGGATTCATGATGATTCATGAGGATTCATGATGATTCATGCTGGATTCATGAGGATTCATGATGATTCATGAGAATTCATGAGGATTCATGATGATTCATGAGGATTCATGATGATTCATGAGGATTCATGATGATTCATGCTGGATTCATGAGGATTCATGATGATTCATGATGATTTATGATGATTCATGATGATTCATGAGGATTCATGATGATTCATGAGGATTCATGATGATTCATGATGGATTTATGATGATTCATGCTGGATTCATGAGGATCCATGATGATTCATGATGATTTATGATGATTCATGAGGAATCATGATGATTCATGCTGGATTCATGAGGATTCATGATGATTCATGATGATTTATGATGATTCATGAGAATTCATGATGATTCATGATGATTCATGAGGATTCATGATGATTCATGATGGATTTATGATGATTCATGATGGATTCATGAGGATTCATGATGATTCATGATGATTTATGATGATTCATGAGGAATCATGATGATTCATGCTGGATTCATGAGGATTCATGATGATTCATGATGATTTATGATGATTCATGAGGATTCATGATGATTCATGATGATTCATGATGATTCATGAGGATTCATGATGATTCATGATGATTCATGAGGATTCATGAGGATTCATGATGATTCATGAGGATTCATGAGGATTCATGATGATTCATGATGATTTATGATGATTCATGAGAATTCATGATGATTCATGATGATTCATGAGGATTCATGATGATTCATGAGGATTCATGATGATTCATGCTGGATTCATGAGGATTCATGATGATTCATGAGAATTCATAATGATTCATGATGATTCATGAGGATTCATAATGATTCATGATGATTTATGATGATTCATGAGAATTCATGATGATTCATGATGATTCATGAGGATTCATGATGATTCATGATGGATTTATGATGATTCATGCTGGATTCATGAGGATTCATGATGATTCATGATGATTTATGATGATTCATGAGGAATCATGATGATTCATGCTGGATTCATGAGGATTCATGATGATTCATGATGATTCATGATGATTCATGATGATTTATGATGATTCATGAGGATTCATGATGATTCATGATGATTCATGAGGATTCATGAGGATTCATGATGATTCATGATGATTCATGAGGATTCATGAGGATTCATGCTGGATTCATGAGGATTCATGATGATTCATGATGATTCATGATGATTCATGATGATTTATGATGATTCATGAGGATTCATGATGATTCATGATGATTCATGATGATTCATGAGGATTCATGAGGATTCATGATGATTCATGAGGATTCATGAGGATTCATGCTGGATTCATGAGGATTCATGATGATTCATGATGATTCATGATGATTCATGATGATTTATGATGATTCATGAGGATTCATGATGATTCATGATGATTCATGAGGATTCATGAGGATTCATGATGATTCATGAGGATTCATGAGGATTCATGAGGATTCATGAGGATTCATGAGGATTCATGATGGATTCATGATGATTCATGCTGATTCATGATGATTCATGAGGATTCATGAGGATTCATGATGATTCATGAGGATTCATGTTGATTCATGCTGGATTCATGAGGATTCATGATGATTCATGAGAATTCATGATGATTCATGATGATTCATGAGGATTCATGATGATTCATGATGATTCATGAGGATTCATGATGATTCATGAGGATTGATGAAGAATTTTGACAGCTTGGCCCCCTGCAGGGGGAGGTTGCCCCAGTCCTACCTCCTGCAGGGCTTTGAACTGGACTCAAGACCTTTTGAGGTAGCTCCAACTTGCTACCCAACTTCCTACCCCCCAGGCAGATCCCGACACCTGGAAGTTGGTTCAAACAGACATGAATCAAGAGAGCACCCCATGGGGTGATTTGGAGGTCTGTGACAGTCATGCCAAATGTCTGATAATGACATTTGGCCCGATTCACATCCGACTGTAAATTACTTTTTGTCTCTTGCCTGATTCGTGTATTCCTGCATTTGGACTTCCTGATCCCTCAGGGGTGGTCCCAAAGCTAAAGGATTCACACATCTGACTGGCTCTCACTGGGCTGGTTTATTCCTGTAACTTTTGTATAAAAACCCTTTGACTGAACCCATCTGGGTCGACACACCAAATACAGACTCGATCTGTGCTGGTCATGTCGTCCGCCGGCTTACTGATTAAAACCTCTCTATACCACGAGCGGACTTCTGAACTGGTTTTTGATAAATTCCTCAACAGGATTCATGATGATTCATGTTGGATTCATGAGGATTCATGAGGATTCATGATGATTCATGATGATTTATGATGATTCATGAGGATTCATGATGATTCATGAGGATTCATGATGATTCATGATGGATTCATGAGGATTTCATGATGGTATATATATATATATATATATATATATATATATATATATATATATATATATATATATATTCATGATGGATTCATGAATATATTATATATATATATATATATATATATATATATATATATATATATATATATATATATATATATATAGTGAGAGAGAGAGAGAGAGAGAGAGAGAGAGAGAGAGAGAGAGAGAGAGAGAGAGAGAGAGAGTGAAAAAAACTCCATTAACAGGTGATAATAATCTACTTTTAACAATAACTATTTAGTCTACAACTCTACATAAATGATTCCCATGACGTGAGTCATGTGACCAATGTCAACTTTAGAGCGGAAAAACAAGCTAGCTAGCTGTTTAAGAAAATAAATTTCATTGCAAAATTGACTTGGCTATTTCCTATTTAACGCTAGTTCGACCTGAAGGATAAATTAGTGACAATAACGAAGCCTAAAGCTGGAGATTGTAACGTTACCCGTTCCACGTCTGACGAGGACAAAGTTTCATCAACAACTCTCCTGCTCTGTTTTTCTCTCCTCCAGGGGCTAAAAAAGGTTGAAGACCCCTGTCTTAAATCAAAGCTGAAGGTAGAAAACTTTCATCACATCTTGACTCTCCTATCTCAAATCCGTTGGTGTGTAAAGACTAAATGATACAAACTTTCCAGAGCGTTGGTGAAGCATCGTCTCCTGTTGGCGTTTCTCTCTGTGGAGCTATTAAAGCTGGATGCTGAGGAGGTTCCTGATGAGATCAGTGAACCTGGACACCATCCTTCCCGCGGCTCCCGCGATTCTGCCATCGTCCGACTCCGGCGGGAGTCGAGGGCCAGATATTGACTTTTTAATTTGATGTGCTGTGAGAGCAGAAAGCTGCTCTCCGTGGGAGTTATTCAGACACTCGGACCCATTAAAAGTCCTCCTGGTGTGTCTGGAGGCTGATGAAGCGTCCAGGAATCTATAATCATTTAGACGGTGGTAGTGGTGGTGGGGGATAAAATACCCCCTCAGTTTCTCCACCGGGAAGCATTTAGGAATAATAGTGACCATAACACACATGACACCGTCTGAAGAAAAGATGGAGAAAAGGAGAAAACTGAGGAGACAAAACTGGGATCTCCTTCGGCTGAATCAGCGGAAACTCCTCAGGAAGCTGAGCAGATCACCTGAGGACAAGTTCCAGAAAAGATTTGAAATGTCGAGAAAAAAGTGGAAATGTTGAGAAAAAAGTGGAAATGTCGAGATTAATGTGGAAATGTTGAGAAAAAAGTGGAAATGTCGAGATTAATGTGGAAGTAAAATTTCGAGAAAAAAGTCTCAATGTCGAGAAAAAAGTCGAAATTTCGAGTAAAAAGTCGAAATTTCAAGATTAATGTTGAAGTACAATTTCGAGAAAAAAGTCGAAATGTCGAGTAAAAAGTCGAAATGTCGAGAAAAAAGTCGAAATTTCAAGATTAATGTTGAAGTAAAATTTCGAGAAAAAAGTCTAAATGTCGAGAAAAAAGTCGAAATGTTGGGAAAAAAGTCAAAATGTGTCAGTGTTTGACATTTCCCCCAGTTTGTGTTTTCAGTTCTGCTCCTCCTGTTTCCATCTGCCCTGATTGTCGTCACCTGTGTCTCGTTATCCCCTGTTGTATCTAGTCTTGTCTTCCCCTACTTCCAGTTGCTTTTGGTTCCTGTTTTTTCAAATAAACCTGAGTTTTCTGGAACTCCTTCCTCCTGCTCTCCTGCATTTGGGTCCTCAACAAACCACACCGTGAAAGAAATGTCGAGAAAAAAATCGAAATGTCGAGATTAATGTGGAAGTAAAATTTCGAGAAAAAAGTCTCAATGTCGAGAAAAAAGTCGAAATTTCGAGTAAAAAGTCTAAATGTCAAGATTAATGTTGAAGTACAATTTCGAGAAAAAAGTCGAAATGTCGAGTAAAAAGTCGAAATGTCGAGAAAAAAGTCGAAATGTCGAGAAAACAGTCGAAATTTCAAGATTAATGTTGAAGTAAAATTTCGAGAAAAAAGTCTAAATGTCGAGAAATAAATCTAAATTTGGAGAAAAAAGTCAAAATGTTGGGAAAAAAGTCAAAATGTGTCAGTGTTTGACATTTCCCCCAGTTTGTGTTTTCAGTTCTGCTCCTCCTGTTTCCATCTGCCCTGATTGTCGTCACCTGTGTCTCGTTATCCCCTGTGTCTCGTTATCACCTGTGTCTCGTTATCACCTGTGTCTCGTTATCCCCTGTGTCTCGTTATCCCCTGTGTCTCGTTATCCCCTGTGTCTCGTTATCCCCTGTGTCTCGTTATCCCCTGTTATATCTGGTCTTGTCTTCCCCTACTTCCAGTTGCGCTTTTGGTTCCTGTTTTTTCAAATAAACCTGAGTTTTCTGGAACTCCTTCCTCCTGCTCTCCTGCATTTGGGTCCTCAACAAACCACACCGGGAAAGAAATGTCGAGAAAAAAGTCGAAATGTCGAGATTAATGTTGAAGTACAATTTGGAGGAAAAAGTCAAAATGTTGAGAGAAAAGTTGAAATGTCGATCACCTGAGTTGATCAACTCACTGATGGATCTGGACCCTAGGGGTTAGTAGGGGGACCCAAGGTCCAGATCTGGACCCTAGGGGTCAGTAGGGGGACCGAAGGTCCAGATCTGGACCCTAGGGGTCAGTAGGGGGCCGAGGGTCCAGATCTGGACCCTCGGGGTCAGTAGGGGACCGAAGGTCCAGATCTGGACCCTAGGGGTCAGTAGGGGACCGAAGGTCCAGATCTGGACCCTAGGGGTCAGTAGGGGGCCGAGGGTCCAGATCTGGACCCTAGGGGTCAGTAGGAAACCGACGGTCCAGATCTGGACCCTAGGGGTCAGTAGGGAACCGACGGTCCAGATCTGGACCCTAGGGGTCAGTAGGGGAACTGAGGGTCCAGATCTGGACCCTAGGGGTGAGTAGGGGACCGAGGGTCCAGATCTGGACCCTCGGCCCCCTACTGACCCCTAGGGTCCAGATCTGGACCCTAGGGGTCAGTAGGGGAACCGAGGGTCCAGATCTGGACCATAGGGGTCAGTAGGGGACCGAGGGTCCAGATCTGGACCCTAGGGGTCAGTAGGGGGACCGAGGGTCCAGATCTGGACCCTAGGGGTGAGTAGGGGGACAGAGGGTCCAGATCTGGACCATAGGGGTCAGTAGGGGACCGAGGGTCCAGATCTGGACCCCAGGGGTCAGTAGGGGAACAGAGGGTCCAGATCTGGACCCTAGGGGTCAGTAGGGGGGCCGAGGGTACAGATCTGGACCCTAGAGGTCAGTAGGGGAACCGAGGGTTCAGATCTGGACCTTGGGGGTCAGTAGTTTTCAGCAGCATCACTTTGGAGCCTCACACGGGGAAGGAAGACAAACGTTTCTTGGTTTTGGGTCCAGACGTCTCGTTAGAGCCGACTGGCTCATCGTTATTCTGTCGTGTTATTGCGGCGCTGCAGCATCTGGAATCATCTCTAACCGTTTATTTATGTAAATGCTTTTCATCAAAAAAGCAAATCAGCCACTTTAGAAGTGAAATACAAATGTAGACGGAGTTTGTTCAAGCAGAAAATGTCTTTCTTTAACTTTCAAACCTCAGGAAATAATCAGCCTTCATTGACTTACTGGTTCTACTGGACCTCATACTGGTTCTACTGGTTCTACTGGACCTCATATTGGTTCTACTGGACCTCATACTGGTTCTACTGGTTCTACTGGACCCCATACTGGTTCTACTGGTTCTACTGGACCCCATACTGGTTCTAGTGGACCCCATACTGGTTCTACTGGTTCTACTGGACCCCATACTGGTTCTACTGGACCCCATACTGGTTCTACTGGACCTCATACTGGTTCTACTGGACCCCATACTGGTTCTACTGGTTCTACTGGACCCCATACTGGTTCTACTGGACCTCATACTGGTTCTACTGGACCTCATACTGGTTCTACTGGACCTCATACTGGTTCTACTGGACCTCATACTGGTTCTACTGGACCTTATACTGGTTCTACTGGTTCTACTGGACCCCATACTGGTTCTACTGGACCCCATACTGGTTCTACTTGTTCTACTGGACCTCATACTGGTTCTACTGGACCTCATACTGGTTCTACTGGACCTCATACTGGTTCTACTGGACCTCATACTGGTTCTACTGGACCCCATACTGGTTCTACTGGACCTCATACTGGTTCTACTGGACCTCATACTGGTTCTACTGGACCCCATACTGGTTCTACTGGACCCCATACTGGTTCTACTGGTTCTACTGGACCTCATACTGGTTCTACTGGACCTCATACTGGTTCTACTGGACCTCATACTGGTTCTACTGGTTCTACTGGACCTCATACTGGTTCTACTGGACCCCATACTGGTTCTACTGGACCTCATACTGGTTCTACTGGTTCTACTGGACCTCATACTGGTTCTACTGGTTCTACTGGACCTCATACTGGTTCTACTGGACCCCATACTGGTTCTACTGGTTCTACTGGACCTCATACTGGTTCTACTGGTTCTACTGGACCTCATACTGGTTTTACTGGACCTCATACTGGTTCTACTGGTTCTACTGAACCCCATACTGGTTCTACTGGACCTCATACTGGTTCTACTGGTTCTACTGGACCCCATACTGGTTCTACTGGACCTCATACTGGTTCTACTGGTTCTACTGGACCCCATACTGGTTCTACTGGACCTCATACTGGTTCTACTGGTTCTACTGGACCTCATACTGGTTCTACTGGACCTCATACTGGTTCTACTGGACCCCATACTGGTTCTACTGGACCCCATACTGGTTCTACTGGACCTCATACTGGTTCTACTGGACCTCATACTGGTTCTACTGGACCCCATACTGGTTCTACTGGACCTCATACTGGTTCTACTGGTTCTACTGGACCCCATACTGGTTCTACTGGACCTCATACTGGTTCTACTGGTTCTACTGGACCTCATACTGGTTCTACTGGTTCTACTGGACCCCATACTGGTTCTACTGGACCTCATACTGGTTCTACTGGTTCTACTGGACCTCATACTGGTTCTACTGGACCCCATACTGGTTCTACTGGACCTCATACTGGTTCTACTGGACCTCATACTGGTTCTACTGGTTCTACTGGACCTCATACTGGTTCTACTGGACCTCATACTGGTTCTACTGGTTCTACTGGACCCCATACTGGTTCTACTGGACCTCATACTGGTTCTACTGGACCTCATACTGGTTCTACTGGACCTCATATTGGTTCTACTGGACCTCATACTGGTTCTACTGGTTCTACTGGACCTCATACTGGTTCTACTGGTTCTACTGGACCTCATACTGGTTCTACTGGTTCTACTGGACCTCATACTGGTTCTACTGGACCTCATACTGGTTCTACTGGACCTCATACTGGTTCTACTGGTTCTACTGGACCCCATACTGGTTCTACTGGTTCTACTGGACCTCATACTGGTTCTACTGGACCTCATACTGGTTCTACTGGACCTCATACTGGTTCTACTGGTTCTACTGGACCCCATACTGGTTCTACTGGACCTCATACTGGTTCTACTGGACCTCATGCTGGTTATACTGGACCCCATACTGGTTCTACTGGACCTCATACTGGTTCTACTGGACCTCATACTGGTTCTACTGGACCTCATACTGGTTCTACTGGACCTCATACTGGTTCTACTGGACCTCATACTGGTTCTACTGGACCTCATACTGGTTCTACTGGTTCTACTGGACCTCATACTGGTTCTACTGGTTCTACTGGACCTCATACTGGTTCTACTGGACCTCATACTGGTTCTACTGGTTCTACTGGACCTCATACTGGTTCTACTGGACCTCATACTGGTTCTACTGGACCTCATACTGGTTCTACTGGACGTCATACTGGTTCTACTGGACCTCATACTGGTTCTACTGGACCTCATACTGGTTCTACTGGACCTCATACTGGTTCTACTGGTTCTACTGGACCCCATACTGGTTCTACTGGTTCTACTGGACCCCATACTGGTTCTACTGGTTCTACTGGACCCCATACTGGTTCTACTGGTTCTACTGGACCCCATACTGGTTCTACTGGACCTCATACTGGTTCTACTGGACCTTATACTGGTTCTACTGGACCTCATACTGGTTCTACTGGACCTCATACTGGTTCTACTGGTTCTACTGGACCTCATACTGGTTCAACTGGACCTCATACTGGTTCTACTGGACCTCACACTGGTTCTACTGGTTCTACTGGACCTCATACTGGTTCTACTGGACCTCATACTGGTTCTACTGGTTCTACTGGACCTCATACTGGTTCTACTGGACCTCATACTGGTTCTACTGGACCTCATACTGGTTCTACTGGACCTCATACTGGTTCTACTGGACCCCATACTGGTTCTACTGGTTCTACTGGACCTCATACTGGTTCCGCTGGACCTCATACTGGTTCTACTGGACCTCATACTGGTTCTACTGGACCCCATACTGGTTCTACTGGACCTCATACTGGTTCTACTGGTTCTACTGGACCTCATACTGGTTCTACTGGTTCTACTGGACCCCATACTGGTTCTACTGGACCCCATACTGGTTCTACTGGACCCCATACTGGTTCTACTGGACCTTATACTGGTTCTACTGGTTCTACTGGACCCCATACTTGTTCTACTGGACCTCATACTGGTTCTACTGGTTCTACTCGACCTCATACTGGTTCTACTGGACCTTATACTGGTTCTACTGGACCCCATACTGGTTCTACTGGACCTCATACTGGTTCTACTGGTTCTACTGGACCTCATACTGGTTCTACTGGACCTTATACTGGTTCTACTGGTTCTACTGGACCCCATACTGGTTCTACTGGACCTCATACTGGTTCTACTGGTTCTACTGGACCTCATACTGGTTCTACTGGTTCTACTGGACCCCATACTGGTTCTACTGGACCTCATACTGGTTCTACTGGTTCTACTGGACCCCATACTGGTTCTACTGGACCTCATACTGGTTCTACTGGTTCTACTGGACCCCATACTGGTTCTACTGGACCTCATACTGGTTCTACTGGTTCTACTGGACCTCATACTGGTTCTACTGGTTCTACTGGACCTCATACTGGTTCTACTGGACCTCATACTGGTTCTACTGGACCTCATACTGGTTCTACTGGACCTCATACTGGTTCTACTGGACCCCATACTGGTTCTACTGGACCTGTTCCACGTTCACCAGCAGAAACCGTGGTTTTCACGGCTGGTTCTGGTGTCGTTTAGACCGGTTTAAGCCGGTTTAAGCCGGTTTAAGCCGGTATGAATATTCTGGCTTTGATTTAAGGACAAACGGCCGCGAGGCGGCGGCTGCAGATCAAACACCGCCGGCGCTAACCGCTAACCGCTAACATCAGGTGGTGCATATTCATGTTTCCATCTGGGCCTGAAGTCATAAATAATAAAACTTCTCTTTCAGAGAGACGGATGCAGCCGGAGACTTTAACACATTTATGAAACAGAGATCAATGAGGCCGTAATCATCGTGTAACGTTAGGAAAACCATGATCTGTTTCTGATGGAACCGGCTTTGGGCGGAAAGATCCGGATCACGAAGGTCGGAGTCTTCAGGTGGAGCAGCAGCTGATCAATCCACCTGGTCCTGGTACCATGGTGAGACACATTCTGTAACAAACCTCCAAAATGTAATAACTTTGTCATTTCATTTTGTAATAAACCACCCCAAAGCATTTTGTAATACATTTTGCCGCATTATGTAATAAGTTATTACATTTTGAGAAGATTATTACAAAATGCACTTGCAACTTTTTTATTCTCTAGACCGGGGGTCTCAACCCGCGGCTCTAGCGCCGCCCTAGTGGCCCCTGGAGCTCTTTCAAAAATGTTTCACCTTTTTTTTTTTCCTTTTTTCTTCTTTTTTTCTCTTTTTTTCTTCTTTTTTTCTCTTTTTTCCCCTTGTTTCGCTTTTTTTTATTTTTTCTTCTTTTTTTCCTTTTTTTCCTATTTTTTTCTTCTTTTTTCCTTTCCTTTTTAATCTCAACATTTCGACTTTTTTCTCAAAATTTCGATTTTTTTCTCGAAATTGTACTTCAACATTAATCTTGAAATTTCTCAAACTTTTTTCTCGAAGTGCAAAAATCTTCCCCCAGTTCTAACTAATATAGAAACATGCAGCCGTGTTGCCCGGTACCTGACGCACAGCAGGTTGTTTTGAATTTTGTAATAAACGTCCAAAATGTAATAACTTTTTCATTTCATTTTGTAATAAAGCCCCATTTTGTAATACATTTTGTTATTGCATTTTGAAAAGATTATTACCAAATACACTTGCAACTTTTTTATTCTCTAGAAAATGCAATAACATGGTGCATTATGTAATAATACCTATTATTGTTGTTTGTTCAACATAGAATTTATTCAAGAGTGACTTTTGTTGTTTTTTTATGCAATTTCCCTTAGAGCTATGTAGCCCAACAAATCTATGTATAAAACTCCAAACATAACTTTAGTTGCCTATTTGAAGTTTGGAATTATATAGGCCAATAACAAACAAATAAACTACACTTTATAAATGTTATTACATAACGCACCATTTTATTACATTTTCTAAATCAGCGGTCGGCAACCCATAATTTTAGAGACATATTGGAGCAAAAACACAAAAAACAAATATGTCTGGAGCTGCAAAAATTTAAAAGTCTTGTATCAGCCTTAGAATGAAGGCAACACATGCTGAATGTTTCTATATTAGTTAGAACTGGGGGGAGATTTTTGCACTTCGAGAAAAAAGTTTGAGAAATTTTAAGATTAATGTTCAAGTACAATTTCCAGAAAAAAATCGAAATTTTGAAAAAAAGTCTAAATGTCGAGAAAAAAGTCAAAATGTTGAGATTAATGTTGAAGTCATCCCAAGAAAAAAGTCTCAAATGTCGAGAAAAAGTTGAAATGTCGAGATTAAAAAGGAAAAGAAAAAAGAAGAATAAAGAAAAAATAGGAAAAAAAGAATAAAAGGAAAAAAGGAAAAAAAAGAAGAATAAAAGAAAAAGAAAAAAAGCAAAAAAAGGAAAAAAAAGAAAAAAGAAGAAAAAAGGAGAAAAAAAAGGTGAAACATTTTTGAAAAAGCTCCAGGAGCCACTAGGGCGGCGCTAAAGAGCTGCATGCGGCTCTAGAGCCGTAGGTTGACGACCCCTGAACTAGAAAATAAAAAAGTTGCAAGTGCATTTTGTAATAATCTTCTCAAAATGTAATAACTTATTACAAAATGCGGCTTTATCACAAAATGAAATGACAAAGTTATTACATTTTGGACGTTTATTACAAAATGCATCGTTATGACAAAATGCAGTTCCTCACTTCCTCATGTTTAAGGCCTCGTCTGCAGGGCTGTTTCTGGTGATGTTTCCGATTCGGACCCTCGTCGTCCTGGACACACACTTCTTCCTCTCTGGCCGGAGGTTCCGGTCCATCAGCCCGTCAGAACCAGGACCCGTCAGAACCAGGACCCGTCAGAACCAGAACATGCCCCGTGACGGTTCTGGACCGAACCGGCGGCCCAGCAGCCGCAGGAAATGACCACGCAGAAGAAGTGACTCCATGTACAAAAATACATTTATTTGAAACAATTTTAAAATGACAGTTTTTCGTACTGTAGAAATACTGAAGTAAAGAGAAGTAAAACATTACTGATGACACATGCAGCGGAGAGTTTAGTGTACTGACAAACATCGCTGGAGAAACAGCCGGAAAACACTGCTGATGTTTGTGTTGACGGATGGATTCCACCTCTCCCTCTCCTCCTCCGATCACACACGTTTCCTCTAATCAAAGAAGCTCCTTCCAGACTAAATATTTCTACATTTTTACGGACTTTTCGCGGCCGACTTGCTTTGTGCTGTGGAGTTTTTGAACCTGTACAGATTCCTCAACAAACATTCTGAAATAAAAGAGACTGTCGGTGCAGAGAAATGGCTCGATATTTAAGCAGGAACCGTCTACTTTCTGTAATGATTATAATTGTTATTAAAGTTTTCACAAAAGTCCAACCAAAACCAAACACCTTCTGTGGCAATCAAATGAATCCCATTCACTTTCACCAATTTCTCACTTTAAAACATTCCGTCACTTTGAAAGAAAAAACAAATTCCAGTGAGATGAACACGGTCTGAAGATGTTCACCAGATGTTCATGAAACTTGGTCACAAGGTTTTAGTCTGACAGGTTAACCCCTCTATACGATCAACCACCAATCAGGTGGGGGTTTTTCTGCCAATGCAGATCCACGTAACGTGGATTTGCTGCGGCTGAATGAAAACACAGTCGATGTGATTTTGTGGAGCACAGAGTCACATCTGGAATCATCTAAACCACTGCTACATTCCTGGTGGGACCGAGGCCGTCGGCTCCATTCATGCCGGTTCATTCCGCCGTAACACCTGTAACCGCCACTGTGCCGTGTGAATGGCTGTTCGACCCCGTTACAACTTTGTTATGTCTGTTACACCTCGTAACACTTCAGTTACACCTCTGCTTCAACTCTGTTACACTGCTTTTCCACCCGTTACACTGCTGTTACGCTGCTGTTCCACCTCTGTTACACTGCTGTTACACTTCTGTTACACTGCTGTTCAACCCTGTTACACTGCTGTTACACCGCTGTTACACATCTGTTCCACTGCTGTTCCACTGCTGTTACACTGCTGTTCCACTGCTGTTACACATCTGTTACACTGCTGTTACACTACTGTTATGCTGATCACTGTTACGCTGCTGCTGCTGTGTAGAATAGAATAGAATAGAATAGAATAGAATAGAATAGAATAGAATAGAATAGAACCATTCTTTATTCTCCACCAGGGTGGAAAATTGTCTTCGGCTCACCAACATATAAGACGAGCAGTTCTAAAATCACAAGCATAAAAGAATGGATAAAAGACATTAAAACAAAGCAAGATGAAAGGGGGGCAGAGCAGTTTAGCTGAAGGTTGTGGATTGTTTACTTTGTTGTATTCAGTAGGGATTTGGCATTTGGTACAAAGGATTTTTGAAATGACCTTTAGCCAGAAGAACTCTGTGGTCCCCCGAGACCTCAGGGACCCAGGACGGAGGACGTGAGCTGTCCCACAGGATTATCTGAGCTTCCCTCCTCGTCCTCGGCAGTATTTATGTTGGCCAAGGGCTTCTGGGCTTCCCCACAATCCCACTAGCCATTTTTACTTTTATTCAGTTTGTTCTTACAGGTCAGGTGACTGAACCAGGCAGACCGGTGGAAGGTTAAAACACTATGTGAGCAGAGTATAAAGCATAGATCCAGAGGTGGGTAGGAACGAGTTACATTTACTCCATTACAGTAGTAAATGTTTTTGGAAATTTTGTACTTTTAGGAGTAGTTTTGAATCACTATACTTTTTACTTTTACATGAGTAGATTTAACCCCAACCCTAACCCTAACCCCTAACCCTATTCCTATTCCTATCCCTAACCCCTAAACCTAACCCTAACCCCTAACCCTAACCCTATCCCCTAACCCCTAACCCCTAACCCTAACCATAACCCTAACCATAACCCCAAACCCTAACCCCTAACCCTAACCTTAACCATAACCTTAACCCCTAACCCCCAACCCTAACCCTAACCCTAACCCTAACCCCAAACCCTAACCCCTAACCCCTAACCCCCAACCCCCGACCCCTAACCCTAACCCTAACCCTATCCCCTAACCCCTAACCCCTAACCCTAACCCTATCCCCTAACCCCCAACCCTAACCCTAACCCTATCCCCTAACCCCTAACCCCTAACCCTAACCATAACCCCAAACCCTAACCCCTAACCCTAACCTTAACCATAACCATAACCTTAACCCCAAACCCTAACCCTAACCCCCAACCCTAACCATAACCCCAAACCATAACCCCAAACCCTAACCCCTAACCCTAACCCTCCATAATCCAACTGCACTCATAAGGGATACCCAGTTACCTTGATACACCATGCAGCACATCTCATAACAAAACTCTGAAACTAATTCAGAGGTCCCGCACCATACGCTACTGACAAAGTACTTTAGTGCATACGGATCTCTACTGGATGTACGAGTGAGAGTGCAACACTACCTTCAGCAATCTCTGGAATCGCTAATGAGCGTAGGAGGCAGAAGCGTATTGGTTCCCCTCAGGGGGCCGCAATCACTAACCTTAACCCCTAACCCTAACCCTAACCCCTAACCCTAACCCCTAACCCTAACCCTAACCCCTAACCCTAACCCTAACCCCTAACCCCTAACCCTAACCCTAACCCTAACCCCAAACCCTAACCCTAACCCTCAACAGCGTACAGGTGGTCCCTGCTCCGTCACGTCACTACAACAAACTTAGCAGTTGAAAATGTTTCTATTAACTATTTAATCTGCAGCTGCACCAGTCAGACCAGTCAGACCAGTTAGAACCAGACCAGTTAGAACCAGACCAGTCAGAACCAGACCAGTTAGAACCAGACCAGTCAGAACCAGACCAGTCAAAACCAGACCAGTCAGAACCAGACCAGTAAGAACCAGACCAGTTAGAACCAGACCAGTTAGAACCAGACCAGTTAGAACCAGACCAGTCAGAACCAGACCAGTGAGAACCAGCCAGACCAGTTAGGCCATTTCTCCTGTTTTAACCCTTGTACTGTCCTAGGGTCAAAATGACCCCATCCTTTTATCCTTCTTTCCTCCTGCTCTGTCCTTCCTTCTTCTTTTCTTCTTTTCCTCCTTTTTTACCCTCCTTTACTCCTTTTTCTTCCTACCTCCCTTTCATCATTCGTTCCTTTATTACCTTCTTTGCCTTTTCCCTCCCCTTTCTCCCTTCTTCCTTCCTTCCTTCCTTCCTTCCTTCCTTCCTTCCTTCCTTCCTTCCTTCCTTCCTTCCTTCCTTCCTTCCTTCCTTCCCTCCTTCCTTCCTTCCTTCCTTCCTTCCTTCCTTCCTTCCTTCCTTCCTTCCTTCCTTCCTTCCTTCCTTCCTTCCTTCCCTATTTGTTTCAGACTTGATCTGCTCCTCGTTGACACTCGTTTTATCTGCAGAGAGAAACCTCTCAAACGTTGCTACGGATCTTCCTGCTCGTACAGATAAACGTTTCCGTAACCGTGGAAACCGACGGCAGAATGAACCGGCTTGTTGACTGAAAGCTTTTACAAAAAAAAAACACTATTTACAACACTTTTCTTATCTACGACACAAGAGTCCTCGGTAAGAACATGCACAAGTCGAGGACGAAGTCGGCGAAGCAGAATGGAGTCTTTACGGAGCTTTTTCACACACTTTCTTTCTGCAGAAGACCGTCGTCAGTCTCCTGCTGTTGCCATGGAGACCACAAGCACTTAGAAATAAGATTATATACAAAGAGCAGAACAGAAGATCGTATGGTACATTTCAGACACAGATGCAGAGCTGATTTTACAAACTTCTCCGGATATTATGATACAGAACTCCTCCAGTCCAGACCTTTGACTGGCAGGTGAAGGTTGTTGTTGCAGCGTTTTTACGTCCACAGAACTGGGATCACAGAGATGTTTAAACTCCGTAGAAACAACGTCTTTTTAGAAAACTATTCACATCAGTCCTGGTGATAATTACAAAATGGAGAGAGCCGCCGCGTCTCCGTTTGCTCATCGCCCGCGGGTGCCCGGTTACCCGCGGGTGCCCGGTTACCCGCGGGTGCCCGGTTGCACGCCGGGGTCGGGTTACACGCTGGTGCAGTTGGGGATCTCCCGGGTCTCGCAGGCGTTGCCGACTCCTCCTGAGCTCAGGCACGGAGAAAAAGAACGAAACAAGAACAAAGACCTTCAGATTAGTCTAATGCATTTAAATGTGGACCATGTGTTATGGTTTGTTACTTCCTGTTTTATCTGGTATATAAAGCCGGTTCAACCCGAAATCGGCTTTAATGTGCCTCCTAAAATGGCCACCTTGGGAAACTATGGGTGCACGGTGGCGCAGCAGGTAGTGCAGTCGTCTCACTCGATAGTAAACATGGCGCACAAGTGATGCAGACGTACGAAAGTCTGGTTATATTTCAGTAAAAAACACGACAACAGGCTAACTTTGCAATACTTGCTAAGTGGATATTTCATCAAAGGGAGGAAATGCTAAGGGGGCACGGTGGCGCAGCAGGTAGTGCGGCCGTCTCACAGCAAGAAGGTCCTGGGTTTGATTCCCAACCGGGGGACGCTGTGGGCGCTGAAGTGCGTGTTAGTTCCCCCATGACTTCAGCACTACACCCTGGGTGGGGTTGGCGAAAGGATCTTTCTGTGTGGAGTTTGCATGTTCTCCCCGTGTTCCCTTGGGTAGCTAGTGTGAGCTACCCTCACAAAAACATGCAGCAGTCCTGGGGCCTCATCTATAAAGCTTGCTTGCGCAGAAAAAGCGCCTGAAAGTTGCGGAAGCCACCTTCTACGCAAAGTCTCGGATCTAAAAAGAAAAAACTAACCGAAAAATCTGCGTATCTTTACGGCAAGCAGGACCCTCCCGTAAGAATTTACTTAAGACACGGGGAACTGGCGACGCAGGCTGTGAGGTGTTGAAATGAAGCCAGATTCATGTCATACTCTTAATAATGTCATCACATATCACAACATTTATCAGACTTATAATAAAATAGTGCTGATAACGGAGCGGGGGATTCAGCTACGCAACCTTCCAGCTGGACTGCGTGGAAGTCTGCGTGCACATGGTTTTATTGATCCGGATTTTTTTTTGCGCCCGGCATTTTCGGCTTTTGAGAGTACGTGCACTTTTAGTATGAATTCTACGCACTCCATTTTAAATGAGGCCCCTGGGCTATACATGCCCCCTCTGGCCAACTGGGGAACAGATGGGGTGGGGAATAACGTGATCCTTCCACGCGCTACGTTCGGCCGGAGAAACCCAACCCTGTCTGGTGAAAAGATGCTGCTGCTCCTCAGGTTAAGGAGGAGACCTGAGCTCAGTGCAGGGCCCTCCCGGGGTTGGTAGAGGGAGCAATGTCCAGGGCTATCACTTAGCTTAGAGCACAAAATCTCTGTGTCTCCCCCCAAAAACTCTCCCCGGAGCGCTGCTCTGCTGCCGGCTTCCATGCTCTCTGCATCCCCTCGCTCCAGCTTGGCCTGGAGATCCGCTGTGGCTCCGGCTCTCTCCTAATAACTTTTCTCTGTTTGAGCTTCTTTTCCCAGGAGGGTCCGATCCTCCGGAAGCGCATCCACATCAGCCCGAGAGCTAGATCCTCCCGCGTCCTTGCGCCCGCGCCTCGGTGATGACAGTGGACTGTCCCGCACCTGGAGGCCGCGTCAAGAGGCTCTGTAGATCCGGAGAGATCTACCCGGCTGTTGCACGCTGCAAGACTGTCTTTTCTTTTCAAAGTAGGAACAGGAGAGAGAACCGAGCGGCTGCTGCTCCCGGAGGATCCTGCAGGAGCGGTCTGCCGGTGGGATCCCCGCCGGACAGAGGAACTGAGCCGCATGGTGGAGCCGAGCTGCAACGAAGCTCTCCCATACCGGGAAAACCCCGGCAGAAACCTGATCACCCCCGGCAGAACCCGCAGCTTCCCGACCGGACCTAGAGGAAGCGTGAGGTTTTATGGTCCTGGGCGATCAGTTTAATCTAGAGCGGTTCGGAGCGAAATTTGTGTTTAATGAAGTTACTGTTCGTATTATTGTGTAACGCCGGCAACTACCGGCATTATTATTATTGTGTTAGTTTATTTTCTGGCGCCATTTTCCGCCAGTTATTCATGGTTTAAATGCCGTGTTGGTCGTCCCGTCTGATTGCACGTGGCGTGACGAGGGCGCCGCCATCTTTAAATACCACAGGGCGACCTGCAGCCACGTTGTTTTGAAGCATAGATGATCGTTTTGTATCACGTGTTTATTGTTTTGATCTCTTTTCCATTCATGCAGTTAATGTTTCATTTTTATTGTTGTTATTTTTCTTGTTAGTTGATGGTTTTATGTTTTAACGTAGTGTGCCATCAGGATTTATTCATGCCCCGAGGATTAAATCATTTTGATAATTCAATTTGATAAATAGTCTACTTTATTAATTATTAATAAATGTTGAATACAATGATTAATAAGTCTTGATAACTGGAACAGCGTCCCCTACTTGTGGCACAACAGACGTGTCTCCATTACTGGAGTTAAATTCTGGAATGATGCCAACATAAATTTAAAAACATGTCATTCTCTTTTGGTTTTTAAGAAAATGGTTTGTAAAGCTATTTTTGAAGCTTACAAGTGCAGTTGACTATCTGTTAATGTTCCTTTGCTTTTCTGTTGTTTCTTTGCTTTTCTATTGTCCCTTTGCTTTTCTGGAGGTTGGGAGCCAAAAAGAAGAAAGTTGATAATATAGGATAGGCTTTTATAAGCAGTTTGCTTCTGCCTTTTCAGTCATTGTTCAAAACATGATTATTGGTTTTGTGTGAAATGTCAATGCTGTGCACAATTAATGCAAAACACTGGATCCTGCAGTGTGGGAGTGAGGGCGGCAGGGTAACGGCCCCTTTTGGGCGGGGGAGAAGGTTCGTCCCTCAAGACTCCTCTCCCTGGCCCTGCCCCTTTTCAACCTTTCCCCGACCCTGAACCTAACCTGGGGCTTGCTGATTGGGCCGGAGCTTCGGGAGCTGCATGCTGGCCTGCGGTCCCCACCCCCGGTCATCCCGCTGCTGCTTCCACCTGCCTGCTGTGCTGCTGCCGTCCCTGACCCACCAGTCTGGCCTTCGGCAGGAGGGTCCCCCCTTATGATCCTGGTCCTGCTCAAGGTTTCTTCCCTCCTAAAGGGGAGTTTTTCCTTGCCACTGTTTGGCTTAAGGTTTTTCTCCCACTAGGGGAGTTTTTACCTGCCATTGTTTATGTAATAGTTGCTTGGAGGTTCATGTTCTGGATCTCTGGAAAGATCCTGGAGACAACCTTTGTTGTATTAGACACCATATAAATAAAATTGAATTGAATTGAATTGAACAATGTTTTTTTGGTGTTGTGTTGTTTTTGTGTTGTCATGATTGAATAAACTTCATTCATTCATTCATTCATTCATTCATTCATTCATTCATTCATTCATTCATTCATTCATTCATTCATTCATTCATTCATTCATTCATTCATTCATTCATTCATTTAGGTGAAGGAGGAAGTGGGACCTACTCTTGACTCGGGCGTCCAGCTCCTTCTCCAGCAGCTCTTTGGTGGTGGCGAACTCACTCAGGGTGATTTTGGGTGTGGTGTCTCCCTGGCCCACCGAGCCGATCATCTCCTGCTCCTTCTCCTGGTTCACCTCGGCGTAAATGTTAATCCAGGGGATTTTTCTGAGGGGTTTACAGAATAAGAGCCTCCGTTTAGAACAGTGTGATTGGCGGTTCTGTCTCCTGATTCAGTCGTTTATTCCCGTGAGGTTGACGGGAACGCTGGTGGTCTCTCAACGTACATTACATCTGAGATAGCTACCAGTTTGCTCCAGATTGGTCTGGTTACTCTAGCTATCGACAGGTCCCCCGGGTCCATTCTGAGCTTTGAAGAATGCATCTTTTTACATTGATGGAATAAACTGTACATCCATAATTAATGACAGCGTTTCAGTTCCCGCCAACTGTTCATCAGATTCATTTGGACTGTGAATTATTTATTCAGCAAATAGATCTGAGGCACAAAATGGGCACTTTAGACCATTTGACGGTTGTTTCCTCTTTATTAATGGTTCGTGTAAACCAAAATCACGCTCTAGTACTTGGAGAAAAACCAGCAAAACATTTAACATGATGTGACTGGAACGAATAATGATGTAACTGGTCCAAACATGATGGAACTGGACCAAATATGATCTAACTGGTCCAAACATGCTGTAACTGGTCCAAACATGATCTAACTGGTCCAGACATGATCTAACTGGTCCAAACATGCTGTAACTGGTCCAAACATGCTGTAACTGGTCCAAACATGATCTAACTGGTCCAAACATGCTGTAACTGGTCCAAACATGATCTAACTGGTCCAAACATGATGTAACTGGTCCAAACATGATCTAACTGGTCCAAACATGATCTAACTGGACCAAACATGATCTAACTGGTCCAAACATGATCTAACTGGACCAAACATGATCTAACTGGACCAAACATGCTGTAACTGGTCCAAACATGATGTAACTGGTCCAAACATGATCTAACTGGACCAAACATGCTGTAACTGGACCAAACATGATCTAACTGGACCAAACATGATGTAACTGGTCCAAACATGATCTAACTGGTCCAAACATGATCTAACTGGTCCAAACATGATCTAACTGGACCAAACATGATCTAACTGGTCCAAACATGATCTAACTGGACCAAACATGATGTAACTGGACCAAACATGATGTAACTGGACCAAACATGATCTAACTGGACCAAACATGATGTAACTGGTCCAAACATGATCTAACTGGTCCAAACATGATCTAACTGGTCCAAACATGATCTAACTGGACCAAACATGATCTAACTGGTCCAAACATGATCTAACTGGACCAAACATGATGTAACTGGACCAAACATGATGTAACTGGACCAAACATGATCTAACTGGACCAAACATGATGTAACTGGTCCAAACATGATGTAACTGGTCCAAACATGATGTAACTGGACCAAACATGATCTAACTGGTCCAAACATGATCTAACTGGACCAAACATGCTGTAACTGGACCAAACATGATGTAACTGGTCCAAACATGATGTAACTGGACCAAACATGATCTAACTGGACCAAACACGATCTAACTGGACCAAACATGATGTAACTGGACCAAACATGATCTAACTGGTCCAAACATGATCTAACTGGACCAAACATGATCTAACTGGACCAAACATGCTGTAACTGGACCAAACATGATGTAACTGGACCAAACATGATGTAACTGGTCCAAACATGATGTAACTGGACCAAACATGATGTAACTGGACCAAACAAGATGTAACTGGACCAAACAAGATGTAACTGGACCAAACATGATGTAACTGGACCAAACATGATGTAACTGGTCCAAACATGATCTAACTGGTCCAAACATGATCTAACTGGACCAAACATGATGTAACTGGTCCAAACATGATCTAACTGGACCAAACATGATGTAACTGGTCCAAACATGATCTAACTGGACCAGACATGATGCAACTGGTCCAAACATGATGTAACTGGACCAAAGATTATGTAACTGGACCAAACATGATCTAACTGGTCGAAACATGATGTAACTGGTCCAAACATGATCTAACTGGACCAAACATGATCTAATTGGACCAAACATGCTGTAACTGGTCCAAACATGATGTAACTGGACCAAACATGATGTAACTGGACCAAACATGATCTAACTGGTCGAAACATGATGTAACTGGTCCAAACATGATCTAACTGGACCAAACATGATCTAATTGGACCAAACATGCTGTAACTGGTCCAAACATGATGTAACTGGACCAAACATGATGTAACTGGACCAAACATGGTGTAACTGGACCAAACATGATCTAACTGGACCAGACATGATGTAACTGGTCCAAACATGATGCAACTGGACCAAACATGATCTAATTGGACCAAACATGATGTAACTGGTCCAAACATGATGCAACTGGACCAAACATGATCTAATTGGACCAAACATGATGTAACTGGTCCAAACATGATGTAACTGGACCAAACATGATGTAACTGGTCCAAACATGATGTAACTGGACCAAACATGATCTAATTGGACCAAACATGATGGAACTGGACCAAACATGATACAAGGGCAGCTGTGGTTACGTGACGTCGTAGCTTGTATCTGTGTTTGTCCTCTGACAGTATATATATATATATATATATATATATATATATATATATATATATATATATATATTTTTTTTTTTTTTTTTTTTTTTTTGCGGCTCCAGACATATTGTTTTTTGTGTTTTATGGCTCTTTCAACATTTTGGGTTGCCGACCCCTGTTTTATGTCCACAGTCGCCTGGTGATTGATCAGGATGATGAATTGGATCCAGAAAAGTTTGGATTTAATCAGTTGTTTCTTTCGTGAAGAAACAATTATTGACGTTATTTTATTGGCCTTGTTGGATGAATTTGGAATTAGTTCTATGAATGAATGAATGTTTTTATTTCAAACAAGTGTAAGTGACACCAAGTTGTTGTTGCAAGTTGAACTGTATAGTAGAAGTGCCTTGAGAGGATATTTGTCGTGCGTTAAGAATAACGTATGAATGAATGTAGATGGATATGATGTAACTGACCCAACATCTAGTTTAATCTGTAAAGCACTTCCTAACAAACATCTGCAGGGCTGTGAGCACCTTTTAAACTTGTAGATGAGGAAGACGGCGAGGCCCAGGAACACCACGGACAGCAGCATGAGCATGGCTGAGCTGCTGTGTCGGGGGCTGGAGTCCACCAGCGGGGCTGTGGGAGACCGACAGAGGGCAGAGGGGTCAATGAGACGTCTACAGATGTTCTGCATGTTCAGTGTTGGCATGTAGATGGACAGCAGAATAAAGCGTATCGACAGCCACAAAACAGAAACTGGGTCTGGAAATCCAGAGACCTCAACTAGTATTAATTCAATTCAATTCAATTTTATTTATATAGCGTCTATTACAGGGGTCACCAATCCTGGTCCTCGAGGGCCGGTGTCCTGCATGTTTTACATGTTCCGCTGCTTCATTGCACCGTGATAAAAGTGACTGTGTCGTTAATAGAATTGTGCAGACCTCAATGACAAGCTGATGACGATGATTAATTAGAATCAAGTGTGTTAAAGCAGGGAAACATCTAAAACATGCAGGACACCGGCCCTCGAGGACCAGGATTGGTGACCCCTGGTCTATTACAACAGAAGTTGTCTCTCTGGATCTCTCCAAAGACCCAGAACAACTAACTAACCCCTTAGCAATTATTACAAACAAAAATCTAAATTTTAACACTACCTTTTTCAAGTGAGACCTGTTTTCAAGATTCCTGTTCATAATGTCTCATTCATACTGAATGACAAAAGATCAGCATTGATAAATAATACAATTATATGTAAATGTATGGATGTACAGTCAAGGATTCGCTGAGTAGGACCCAGACGGTTTTGTTTTCAAAAATGAGACAGGAAGAAACAATAGTTTTATTTTAAGTCTTTGAGTTATACTTTAATGTCCACTAGGGACATTTGTTTTATGCATCAAATACATGCATAGCGTATAAAAACCCATACAATCAACACATACAGACAGCAACAGATATCAGACTCAATACCACACTTAATTAAATTATTAATAACCACACTAAAATTAGTGAGAAACCAAGCAGCAGTGAACGACATTGCATATGAGCATAAAAGTGCAGTTCTAAGAAAAGGGTCATGCAGAGGAATATTTCTAACTGAAAGGTTTCATTCAGTGCTTCCCCAGGCACTGGGTCCATGAAGCCAGCCAGGTCTAGGGATTCAGGGGAGTCCAGGGATTTAGGAGAGTCCAGGCAGAGATACAGGCAAGTCCAGGGACAGAGGCAAGTCTAGGGATACAGGCAAGTCTAGAAATACAGGCACGTCTAGGGATTCAGGCAAGTCTAGGGATTCAGGCAAGTCTAGGGATTTAGGAGAGTCCATGGATTCAGGCAAGTCTAGAGATACAGGAGAGTCCAGGGACAGAGGCAAGTCTAGGGATACAGGCAAGTCTAGGGATTCAGGCAAGTCTAGGAATACAAGCAATTCTAGGGATTCTAGAGAGTCCAGGGACAGAGGCAAGTCTAGGGATTCAGGCAAGTCTAGGGATTCAGGCAAGTCTAGGAATACAAGCAATTCTAGGGATTCTAGAGAGTCCAGGGACAGAGGCAAGTCTAGGGATTCAGGCAAGTCTAGGGATTCAGGCAAGTCTAGGGATTCAGGCAAGTCTAGGGATTCAGGCAAGTCTAGGGATTTAGGAGAGTCTAGGGATTCAGGCAAGTCTAGGGATTCAGGCAAGTCTAGAGATACAGGCAAGTCTAGGGATTCAGGCAAGTCTAGAGATACAGGCCAGTCTAGGGATTCAGGCAAGTCTAGGGATTCAGACAAGTCTAGGGATTCAGGCAAGTCTAGAGATACAGGCAAGTCTAGGGATTCAGGCAAGTCTAGGGATTCTAGAGAGTGCAGGGACACAGGCAAGTCTAGGGATTCTAGAGAGTGCAGGGACACAGGCAAGTCTAGAAATATGGGCAAGTCCAGGGATTCAGGCATGTCCAGGGGTTCAGGAGAGTCCAGGGACAGAGGCAAGTCTAGAGATACAGGCAAGTCTAGGGATACAGGCAAGTCTAGGGATTTAGGCAAGTCTAGGGATTTAGGAGAGTCCAGGGATTCAGGCAAGTCTAGAGATACAGGCAAGTCTAGGGATTCAGGCAAGTCTAGGGATTTAGGAGAGTCCAGGGACAGAGGCAAGTCTAGAGATACAGGCAAGTCTAGGGATACAGGCAAGTCCAGGGACAGAGGCAAGTCTAGGGATACAGGCAAGTCTAGGGATTCAGGCAAGTCTAGGAATACAAGCAATTCTAGGGATTCTAGAGAGTCCAGGGACAGAGGCAAGTCTAGAAATACAGGCAAGTCAAGGGATTCAGGCAAGTCTAGGGATTAAGGAGAGTCCAGGGATTCAGGAGAGTCCAGGGACACAGGCAAGTCTAGAGATACCGGCAAGTCTAGGCATTTAGGAGAGTTCAGGGATTCAGGGGAGTCATGTGGTTAATCTGAGATTGTATTTGTTTAATATTGAGACCCACAATCTCATCTTATTGTCTTATTTTGCTAGAAGAAATGCACAAGAAATAATCAAAATCAAGCAGATGCAAAAAAACAACGTAATTGGAAGAGGGGGGTGGGGTGTTCTTGCTCAAGGACTAAACAATCATCATAATTACAGTCAGCGTGACTCATTTTGTGGTTGGATGGTTGGAAGGAATGGAGCAGATGTTCAGCTTTTGATGGCGTCTCCAGCAGCTCGTCTCTTGGAGCTCACTCAAACCCCGACCCCCCACCCACTCAAACCCCCGACCCCCCCACCCACAGCCCTGTGGGGGAGGGGCGGCATGGAGGCTGATGGAATTTTAACTGAAAACTCCTGTGAAAACCAGGTGATTTCATTCCGGTCTCCTGAGACCAGAAACACAGGAGAATCCAGACCCGAAAGGAGGAAGAAATGTCCAGAACCACGAGAGCAATGTTAATTTATACGCTGATGATACGCAGCTGTATTTGTCTATGAAGATGAAACAGAACCGTTAGCTAAACTTCGGGCAGGTCTCAGGGACGTCAAGGACTGGAGGTTCACTAGTTAGTTTAGTGTTTAGTAGTACCTGTAGGTAGTGTTAGTAAACCTCTAGTTAGTGTAAACTTTAGTTAGTGTTCAGTAAACCTCTAGTTAGTGTTTAGTAATACCTTTAGTTAGTGTTTAATAAACCTCTAGTTAGTGTTTAGTAAACCTCTAGTTAGTGTAAACTTTAGTTAGTGTTAGTAAACCTCTAGTTAGTGTTTAGTAATACCTTTAGTTAGTGTTTAATAAACCTCTAGTTAGTGTTTAGTAAACCTCTAGTTAGTGTAAACTTTAGTTAGTGTTAGTAAACATCTAGTTAGTGTTAGTAAACCTCTAGTTAGTGTTAGTAAACCTCTAGTTAGTGTTAGTAAACCTCTAGTTAGTGTTAGTAAACCTTTAGTTAGTGTTAGTAAACATCTAGTTAGTGTTTAGTAAACATCTAGTTAGTGTTTAGTAAACCTGTAGTTAGTGTTAGTTCACCTCTAGTTAGTGTTAGTAAACCTCTAGTTAGTGATAGTAAACCTCTAGTTAGTGTTTAGTAAACCTCTAGTTAGTGTTAGTAAACCTCTAGTTAGTGTAAACTTTAGTTAGTGTTCAGTAAACCTCTAGTTAGTGTTTAGTAAACCTCTAGTTAGTGTTCAGTAAACCTCTAGTTAGTGTTTAGTAAACCACTAGTTAGTGTTTAGTAAATCTCTAGTTAGTGTTTAGTAAACCACTAGTTAGTGTTATTAAACCTCTAGTTAGTGTTTAGTAAACCTCTAGTTAGTGTTTAGTAAACCTCTAGTTAGTGTTAGTAAACCTCTAGTTAGTGTAAACTTTAGTTAGTGTTCAGTAAACCTCTAGTTAGTGTTAGTAAACCTCTAGTTAGTCTTTAGTAAACCTCTAGTTAGTGTTAGTAAACCTCTAGTTAGTGTTAGTAAACCTCTAGTTAGTGTTAGTAAACCTCTAGTTAGTGTTAGTAAACCTTTAGTTAGTGTTAGTAAACCTCTAGTTAGTGTTTAGTAAACATCTAGTTAGTGTTTAGTAAACCTGTAGTTAGTGTTAGTTCACCTCTAGTTAGTGTTAGTAAACCTCTAGTTAGTGATAGTAAACCTCTAGTTAGTGTTAGTTCACCTCTAGTTAGTGTTAGTAAACCTCTAGTTAGTGTTTAATAAACCTCTAGTTAGTGTTAGTAAACCTCTAGTTAGTGTTAGTAAACCTGTAGTTAGTGTTTAGTAAACCTCTAGTTAGTGTTTAGTAAACCTCTAGTTAGTGTTTAGTAAACCTCTAGTTAGTGTTAGTAAACCTCTAGTTAGTGTTAGTAAACCTCTAGTTAGTGTTAGTAAAACTCTAGTTAGTGTTTAGTAAACCTCTAGTTAGTGTTAGTAAACCTCTAGTTAGTGTTAGTAAACCTCTAGTTAGTGTTAGTAAACCTCTAGTTAGTGTTAGTAAACCTCTAGTTAGTGTTTAGTAAACCTCTAGTTAGTGTTTAGTAAACCTCTAGTTAGTGTCAGTAAACCTCTAGTTAGTGTTAGTAAACCTCTAGTTAGTGTTTAGTAAACCTCTAGTTAGTGTTTAGTAAACCTCTAGTTAGTGTTAATAAACCTCTAGTTAGTGTTAGTAAACCTCTAGTTAGTGTTAGTAAACCTCTAGTTAGTGTTCAGTAAACCTCTAGTTAGTGTTTAATAAACCTCTAGTTAGTGTTTAGTAAACCTCTAGTTAGTGTTCAGTAAACCTCTAGTTAGTGTTTAATAAACTTCTAGTTAGTGTTAATAAACCTCTAGTTAGTGATAGTAAACCTCTAGTTAGTGTTTAGTAAACCTCTAGTTAGTGTTAGTAAACCTCTAGTTAGTGTAAACTTTAGTTAGTGTTCAGTAAACCTCTAGTTAGTGTTAGTAAACCTCTAGTTAGTGTTAGTAAACATCTAGTTAGTGTTAGTAAACATCTAGTTAGTGTTTAGTAAACCTCTAGTTAGTGTTAGTAAACCTCTAGTTAGTGTTAGTAAACCTCTAGTTAGTGTTTAGTAAACATCTAGATAGTGTTAGTAAACATCTAGTTAGTGTTTAGTAAACCTCTAGTTAGTGTTAGTAAACCTCTAGTTAGTGTTAGTAAACCTCTAGTTAGTGTTAGTAAACCTCTAGTTAGTGTTTAGTAAACCTCTAGTTAGTGTTAGTAAACCTCTAGTTAGTGTTAGTAAACCTGTAGTTAGTGTTTAGTAAACCTCTAGTTAGTGTTAGTAAACCTTTAGTTAGTGTTAGTAAACCTCTAGTTAGTGTTTAGTAAACATCTAGTTAGTGTTTAGTAAACCTGTAGTTAGTGTTAGTTCACCTCTAGTTAGTGTTAGTAAACCTCTAGTTAGTGATAGTAAACCTCTAGTTAGTGTTAGTTCACCTCTAGTTAGTGTTAGTAAACCTCTAGTTAGTGTTTAATAAACCTCTAGTTAGTGTTAGTAAACCTCTAGTTAGTGTTAGTAAACCTGTAGTTAGTGTTTAGTAAACCTCTAGTTAGTGTTTAGTAAACCTCTAGTTAGTGTTAGTAAACCTCTAGTTAGTGTTAGTAAACCTCTAGTTAGTGTTAGTAAACCTCTAGTTAGTGTTAGTAAAACTCTAGTTAGTGTTTAGTAAACCTCTAGTTAGTGTTAGTAAACCTCTAGTTAGTGTTAGTAAACCTCTAGTTAGTGTTAGTAAACCTCTAGTTAGTGTTTAGTAAACCTCTAGTTAGTGTTTAGTAAACCTCTAGTTAGTGTCAGTAAACCTCTAGTTAGTGTTAGTAAACCTCTAGTTAGTGTTTAGTAAACCTCTAGTTAGTGTTTAGTAAACCTCTAGTTAGTGTTAATAAACCTCTAGTTAGTGTTAGTAAACCTCTAGTTAGTGTTAGTAAACCTCTAGTTAGTGTTCAGTAAACCTCTAGTTAGTGTTTAATAAACTTCTAGTTAGTGTTAATAAACCTCTAGTTAGTGTTAGTAAACCTCTAGTTAGTGTTAGTAAACCTCTAGTTAGTGTTCAGTAAACCTCTAGTTAGTGTTTAATAAACCTCTAGTTAGTGTTTAGTAAACCTCTAGTTAGTGTTCAGTAAACCTCTAGTTAGTGTTTAATAAACTTCTAGTTAGTGTTTAGTAAACCTCTAGTTAGTGTTCAGTAAACCTCTAGTTAGTGTTTAATAAACCTCTAGTTAGTGTTCAGTAAACCTCTAGTTAGTGTTAGTAAACATCTAGTTAGTGTTAGTAAACATCTAGTTAGTGTTTAGTAAACCTCTAGTTAGTGTTTAGTAAACCTCTAGTTAGTGTTTAACCTCTAGTTAGTGTTTAGTAAACCTCTAGTTAGTGTTAGTAAACCTCTAGTTAGTGTTTAGTAAACCTCTAGTTAGTGTTAGTAAACCTCTAGTTAGTGTTAGTAAACCTCTAGTTAGTGTTAGTAAACCTCTAGTTAGTGTTTAATAAACCTCTAGTTAGTGTTTAGTAAACCTCTAGTTAGTGTTTAGTAAACCTCTAGTTAGTGTTTAGTAAACCTCTAGTTAGTGTTTAGTAAACCTCTAGTTAGTGTTCAGTAAACCTCTAGTTAGTGTTTAGTAAACCTCTAGTTAGTGTTAGTAAACCTCTAGTTAGTGTCAGTAAACCTCTAGTTAGTGTTTAATAAACCTCTAGTTAGTGTTCAGTAAACCTCTAGTTAGTGTTTAGTAAACCTCTAGTTAGTGTTTAGTAAACCTCTAGTTAGTGTTTAATAAACCTCTAGTTAGTGTTCAGTAAACCTCTAGTTAGTGTTTAGTAAACCTCTAGTTAGTGTTTAGTAAACCTCTAGTTAGTGTTTAGTAAACCTCTAGTTAGTGTTAGTAAACCTCTAGTTAGTGTTTAGTAAACCTCTAGTTAGTGTCAGTAAACCTCTAGTTAGTGTTAGTAAACCTCTAGTTAGTGTTAGTAAACCTCTAGTTAGTGTTTAGTAAACCTCTAGTTAGTGTTAGTTAACCTCTAGTTAGTGTTTAACCTCTAGTTAGTGTTAGTAAACCTCTAGTTAGTGTTTAGTAAACCTCTAGTTAGTGTTTAGTAAACCTCTAGTTAGTGTTAGTAAACCTCTAGTTAGTGTTTAGTAAACCTCTAGTTAGTGTTTAGTAAACCTCTAGTTAGTGTTTAGTAAACCTCTAGTTAGTGTTTAGTAAACCTCTAGTTAGTGTTTATTAAACCTCTAGTTAGTGTTTAGTAAACCTCTAGTTAGTGTTTAATAAACCTCTAGTTAGTGTCAGTAAACCTCTAGTTAGTGTTCATTAACCTCTAGTTAGTGTTAGTAAACCTCTAGTTAGTGTTAGTAAACCTCTAGTTAGTGTTCATTAACCTCTAGTTAGTGTTTAGTAAACCTCTAGTTAGTGTTAGTAAACCTCTAGTTAGTGTTTAGTAAACCTCTAGTTAGTGTTTAATAAACCTCTAGTTAGTGTCAGTAAACCTCTAGTTAGTGTTCATTAACCTCTAGTTAGTGTTAGTAAACCTCTAGTTAGTGTTCATTAACCTCTAGTTAGTGTTAGTAAACCTCTAGTTAGTGTTAGTAAACCTCTAGTTAGTGTTTAGTTAAACCTCTAGTTAGTGTTTAATAAACCTCTAGTTAGTGTTTATTAAACCTCTAGTTAGTGTTAGTAAACCTCTAGTTAGTGTTTAGTAAACCTCTAGTTAGTGTTAATAAACCTCTAGTTAGTGTTAGTAAACCTCTAGTTAGTGTTAGTAAACCTCTAGTTAGTATCAGTAAACCTCTAGTTAGTGTTAGTAAACCTCTAGTTAGTGTCAGTAAACCTCTAGTTAGTGTTAGTAAACCTCTAGTTAGTGTTTAGTAAACCTCTAGTTAGTGTTAGTAAACCTCTAGTTAGTGTCAGTAAACCTCTAGTTAGTGTTAGTAAACCTCTAGTTAGTGTTAGTAAACCTCTAGTTAGTCTTTAGTAAACCTCTAGTTAGTGTTAGTAAAGCCTCTAGTTAGTGTTCAGTAAACCTCTAGTTAGTGTTTAGTAAACCTCTAGTTAGTGTTAGTAAACCTCTAGTTAGTATCAGTAAACCTCTAGTTAGTGTTAGTAAACCTCTAGTTAGTGTCAGTAAACCTCTAGTTAGTGTTAGTAAACCTCTAGTTAGTGTCAGTAAACCTCTAGTTAGTGTTAGTAAACCTCTAGTTAGTGTTAGTAAACCTCTAGTTAGTCTTTAGTAAACCTCTAGTTAGTGTTAGTAAAGCCTCTAGTTAGTGTTCAGTAAACCTCTAGTTAGTGTTTAATAAACCTCTAGTTAGTGTTAATAAACCTCTAGTTAGTGTTTAGTAAACCTCTAGTTAGTGTTTAATAAACATCTAGTTAGTGTTAATAAACCTCTAGTTAGTGTTTAATAAACCTCTAGTTAGTGTTAATAAACCTCTAGTTAGTGTTTAATAAACCTCTAGTTAGTGTTTAATAAACCTCTAGTTAGTGTTTAGTAAACCTCTAGTTAGTGTTTAATAAACATCTAGTTAGTGTTAATAAACCTCTAGTTAGTGTTAGTAAACATCTAGTTAGTGTTAATAAACCTCTAGTTAGTGTTAGTAAACCTCTAGTTAGTGTTTAATAAACCTCTAGTTAGTGTTAGTAAACCTCTAGTTAGTGTTTAATAAACCTCTAGTTAGTGTTTAGTAAACCTCTAGTTAGTGTTTAATAAACATCTAGTTAGTGTTAATAAACCTCTAGTTAGTGTTAGTAAACATCTAGTTAGTGTTAATAAACCTCTAGTTAGTGTTAGTAAACCTCTAGTTAGTGTTTAGTAAACCTCTAGTTAGTGTTTAATAAACCTCTAGTTAGTGTTAGTAAACCTCTAGTTAGTGTTTAATAAACCTCTAGTTAGTGTTTAGTAAACCTCTAGTTAGTGTTTAATAAACATCTAGTTAGTGTTAATAAACCTCTAGTTAGTGTTAGTAAACATCTAGTTAGTGTTAATAAACCTCTAGTTAGTGTTAGTAAACCTCTAGTTAGTGTTTAATAAACCTCTAGTTAGTGTTAGTAAACCTCTAGTTAGTGTTTAATAAACCTCTAGTTAGTGTTTAGTAAACCTCTAGTTAGTGTTATTAAACCTCTAGTTGGTGTTAGTAAACCTCTAGTTAGTGTTAGTAAACCTCTAGTTAGTGTTAATAAACCTCTAGTTAGTGTTTAGTAAACCTCTAGTTAGTGTTATTAAATCTCTAGTTGGTGTTAGTAAACCTCTAGTTAGTGTTAGTAAACCTCTAGTTAGTGTTTAATAAACCTCTAGTTAGTGTTTAGTAAACCTCTAGTTAGTGTTAGTAAACCTCTAGTTAGTTAGTGTTAGTAAACATCTAGTTAGTGTTAGTAAACCTCTAGTTAGTGTTAACTAACTTCTATCTTAAATAGAAGCAAAATAACAAGAACAGAAACGTTTTGCACGTTTTATTTGTATTTGTTTTAACTTGTTGTTTAACTTGTCTTTCTTTTATATTTTTAGCCGGGGGACTGCCAATGGAAACTAGCTCTGTAGCTAAAATTGGGTGCATTTGCATTTTTAATTCTAAATGTATATGAATGTACACTGTCCCTTCTCAAATAAACTGAATTGAATTGAATTGAATTGAACTCTAGTGTGTTAGAGTCAGTAGTCATAGTTGCAGCTATAGAACAAGACTATAATAGTTAGTCTCAAATATAGCTTGGTGGTAGATATGCTGCTATAGGCCTATGCTGCAGGGGGGACCGACATGATCCGCTGGGCGGTGCCTCTCACCCTTCTTCTCTTCTCTTCACCCTTCTTCTCTTCTACTCTTTCATTTCCTCAGATCAATCCTCAGTTACTAGTTAGAAGTATCTCGTAGCCATCATTTTTGTCCATCCTTCCTGCAGTTTCTTGTGCTGGCCCCTTTTTTCTCTTCTGTGCGTGTTTGCAGGCCAGAGCTTCAGGAGCTGCACATTGACCTGCAGTCCCCCCTCTGATCATCCCACTGCTGCTTCCACCTGTCTGGTAGATGTCTGCTGGCATGCCTGGGGGGTGGGGGGGGGGGGTGTTATAGAGATATTTGCGCCCCCCCAGCGCAGAAAGACCAGAATTAATTTAAAGCGGAATGAGTGGATACATGATCACGGAATTATTCTATTCGGATTTAAAATCGGAATAAACCAGCCACTTACTTCGGAATTAAGTTTAATTCGGAATGGCCATTTTCATTCGGAATTAGGTGTTTACGTGGTGATTTTTATTCATTTTAAATCGGATTTTATTTTAATTCTGAATTAAAGAGGATTAAAACTTCCCATGTAAACGCACTCATTGTTTATGTAACGTTTATGTAATAATTGCTCGGGGGTCATGTTCTGCTCTCTGGAAACATCCTGGATCCAACTTCTGTTGTAGTAGATGCTATATTTAACACAATTGGTAAAAAAAAGATAATGGATGACGGCAAAGTTTCCTACCGAGCGTTAGCTGCGTGTTGTAAACAATCACTCTGACGCCGGGCTTGAGCTCGAACTCCACCAGGTTCTGGTTCAAGGCGCTGACGATGACGCCGGACGCCTGTGGAGCAACGAAGCAGTTTCACAGGAACGTAGGAGAATTTGAGCAGTTTTAATATCCATCCGCCTCCTACCTCCTCCAGCTCCTGCTCACTCTTTCTCCTGCCCTCCGATTGATTCCTGCTGGGCAACAGGAAGAGCTCTGCAGCCGTAGGAACACCCGGGAATACGGCCACCAAGAGCTGCTCCTCCGGATAGTCCGACACCTGCAACAGGATACGTGCTTAAAAAAACCATGGAAGGCCAGAAAAACCAAAAACAACCCACTTCACAATGAAATTAATGACTTTATTACCCCATCATCCCTCAAAAAGAATTAAAATAGAAAGAGTATCCACAGTTAGTGTTTAGTAAACCTCTAGTTAGACCCAAACACAGGAGAATCCAGCTCTGACAGTAACGTGGGAAGTAGAGTCAAGAACCACGGCAGCAATGTTAACTAATACGCTGATGATACGCAGCTGTTTTTGTCTGTGAAGATGAAACAGAACCGTTAGCTGAACTTCAGGCAGGTCTCAGGGACGTCAAGGACTGGAGGTTCACTAGTTAGTTTAGTGTTCAGTAAACCTCTAGATAGTGTCAGTAAACAACTAGTTCAGGGGTCGGCAACCCGGCTCTCTTTAGCGCCGCCCTAGTGGCTCCTGGAGCTTTAAAAAAAAAAAAAAAATCATTTTTTTAATTTTTTAATTTTTTTTCCCTCTTTTTTCCTCTTTTTTCCTTTTTTTCTCTTTTTTCATTTTCCTTTCCTTTTTAATCTAGACATTTCGACTTTTCTCTCAACATTTCGACTTTTTTCTCAACATTTCGACTTTTTTCTCGACATTTCGACTTTTTTCTCGACATTTCAACTTTTTTCTCAACATTTCGACTTTTTTCTCGACATTTCAACTTTTTTCTCGAAATTTTGACTTTTTTCTCAACATTTCAACTTTTTTCTCAACATTTCGACTTTTTTCTCGACATTTCGACTTTTTTCTCGACATTTCGACTTTTTGCATAATATTCCTCCTTTGATTCGTCACTGATCAATCATTTCATCCCGTTGTTTTCCGTTGTTTCCGTCTCCACTAAAGCTGCACTAATCTGGATTCTAACCTTCACTTAAGTTGTTTTGGGAAAATTAAACTCTTCAACTGAAGAAAGAAGAACATCTGTGCTGCTGTGTTATTATTAGGTTCATACAGTTAAGACGCCAATAATCCACTGGAATCAATAATCTGTTGGAAGTCCTGCCTCAGGAATAACTTTTTGGAGATTCATATATGATCATTTTGAACTAACTTTCCATGAAAATGTCTCGGTTGACATTGACAACAATAATCAGTTTCTGTCACGTCTGGAGAATCACTTGATGACAACAACGATCCAGAGGAGGTTCTGTTTCTCTGTAGGGACCAGGGTTGACAGTTTAGATGGGAACTAATCAATAACATGCCAGGAGGCATTGAGATGAGTATTTTTGTAATTGTGTTCAGATCTGCATGACGGCGGGACCACAGCTTTACAGATGACGCAATGCGTGTTTGGGTCCAGCTGTAGAATTAGTTTCTCAGTGGACGATAGGGCTGGGGATCGATTCAAATATCAAGAATCAATTCAATTCCGATTCTTAAGATTCAGAATCGATTATCACGATCCGATTCGATTCGATCCGATATTGATTTGGGTTAGTGTTAATAAAACGTTTTTTTCAGCTGTTGCATGAATTATATGACTGTAGTTGTGCAACATATTGATACTAGTATTATATTGAGATTCAACAGCAAGTATTGCAGCTAATGATGCTGTAAGGACCAATCAGCTCCCAGAATGCTGATAGAACTGAAACAGAAACATCGTGGGTCAGAATTACCAAACAGATCCAGGGAGGAAACAGAGGACGATAGAAATCGCTTTCATTTTTTCCCCATTCATGAGAATTTGGTTTTTGACATTTATGCAAATGTAACCCCAAGACAGTATAATAAAGCAAAGAAATATAGACAATTTATGCAATTATAACTGAAAACTTTAATGTTTTCATACCTTTAAACATATTTAAAGGCAAAAACATGGCACCAGTTATTCTCGTGTCCAACAAAATATTCCTTTCTTGGGCATAAACAAAAAAGTACCAAAAGTTGTAATGTAATGATGAAAAAAAAAAAAAAATTGAAATCGATCTTTAGACATATGAATCGATTTTTAGGAATTAATATGAGAATCGATTTAAAATCGGAGAATCGATTTTTTTCAACACAGGCCTAGTGGACGAAGGATTGGGTCACGTGACCTGCTGGTTTCTGAAGAGGTTTTCAGGCCTGTTTTTCTTTGGTTTTCAGACCTGTTTTTCTTTGGTTCTGAGGCCTGTTTTTCTTTGGTTTTCAGGCCTGTTTTTCTTTGGTTCTGAGGCCTGTTTTTCTTTGGTTTTCAGACCTGTTTTTCTTTGGTTCTGAGGCCGGTTTCGACTTTTTAAAGTGAAAAACAGAGAAAAAAGACAGATAAAAAAGGGATGCAAGAAATGGTGGGCAATCAGACTTTGAAAATCGATTATAGAACCACAAAGTAGCAGTTCTGGACGGGGAGCATGGACTGACAGAACACCGGTCCGCGGGTCGGAGCAGAACACCCAGAGAAAACTTAACAAATGGTTTCAGCCAACGGAGGCTGAACCCTGATCCGTCTTTATTCTCCAGCCTGCAGCCGTTCTCTATTTCCTCCACGGTCGGCCCAAACGCAGCAGCGCCAAACACACAAATACATCAATTATCAGAGAAACCTCCCGCTGGAGAACCGCAGTAATGGACTAACGATCGCCCCGGGCTCGTCCGGCGCTGGGGGGGAGGGCAAGGTGAGCAGAATGACAAAAGAGAAAACAGACCCTGGAAAAAAACAGGAAAATCAAAGCACTTGTTTGTTAGTTTAAACATGTGGCAGAATCATCTGGAGCCGCTGATGCTCAGATTCACCTCCGAACGTCGGAGAGACGAACTCCTGGGGGAGGACAAGGTGACTCCCCCCGGGTCGTGATGTAATATACCGCAATAACAATCTAAAGAATACGGAAGAGTATTAGGGCCATGCAGGAGAAAAAATATTTGACAGGGGTTAGCGTTATTGTGCACTTCAAGAAAAAAGTCGAAATGTCGAGAAAAAAGTCGAAATGTCGAGATTAATGTTGAAATACAATTTTGTGAATAGAGTAGACATTTCTAGAATAACGTGGAAATACAATTTCGTGAATAAAGTCGAAATTTCGTGAATAAAATCGACATATCGAGAATAAAGTTGAAATACAATTTCGTGAATAAAGTCAAAATTTCTAGAATAACGTTGAAATACAATTTTGTGAATAAAGTCAAAATTTCTAGAAAAAAGTCGAAATTTCAAGATTAAAGTTGAAATACAATTTTGTGAATAATTTCGAAATTTCGTGAATAAAGTAAACATTTCTAGAATAACGTTGAAATACAATTTTGTGAATAAAAGTCGAAATTTCAAGAATAAAGTTGAAATACAATTTCGTGAATAAAGTCGAAATTTCGTGAATAAAGTTGAAATTTTGAGAATAAAGTTGAAATACAATTTCGTGAATAATGTCGAAATTTAAAGAATAAAGTTGAAATACAATTTCGTTAATAAAGTCGAAATTTCGTGAATAAAGTAAACATTTCTAGAATAACGTTGAAATACAATTTTGTGAATAAAAGTCGAAATTTCGAGAATAACGATGAAATATAATTTCCTGAATAAAGTCAAAATTTCTAGAATAACTTTGAAATACAATTTTGTGAATAAAGTCGAAATTTCGAGAACGTTGAAATATAATTTCGTGAATAAAGTCCAAATTTTTGTGAATAATGTCGAAATTTTGAGAATAACATTGATATACAATTTTGTAAATGAAGTCAAAATTTCTAGAATAACGTTGAAATACAATTTAGTGAATAAAGTCAAAATTTCGTGAATGAAGTCGAAATTTCGTGAATAACATTGATATACAATTTTGTAAATGAAGTCAAAATTTCTAGAATAACGTTGAAATACAATTTTGTGAATAAAGTCGAAATTTCTAGAATAACGTTGAGATATAATTTCGTGAATAAAGTCAAAATTTTCGTGAATAATGTCGAAATTTCGTGAATAACATTGAAATACAATTTTGTGAATAAAGTCAAAATTTCATGAATAAAGTCGAAAATTTTGAGTATAACGTTGAAATACAATTTCGTGAATAAAGTTGACATTTCGTGAATAAAGTCAAAATTTCTAGTATAAAGTTGAAATACAATTTTGAGAATAAAGTCGAAATTTCGAGAATAAAGTTGAAATACAATTTTGTGAATAAAGTCGAAATTTCGAGAATAAAGTTGAAATACAATTTTGAGAATAAAGTGGAAATGTCTCCTCTGGCCCATCAAGTCTAGTTAGGAGAGCGACTGACAGCTATGGAGCACTAGCCGTAACTAGCTAACTAATTTACATCCTTGAGTGTCTATAGAACTACGAGGCATTTTGTAAAGACGGTCACATGCACTGTTTGTTATAGTCTCATAAGGTTGACTTCATTCTCAAAATTGTACTCCAAACATTAATCTCGACGTTTTGACTTTTTTCTTGACATTTCGACTTTTTTCTCTAAGTGCATAATGAAAAAAAAATCTTCCTCCTCTAAAATATTACTTTTATTTTTCTCCTGCCTAGCCCTAATATTCTTCCGTAAAAGAAGGTATAAAAGCAACTGACTCAAGGACGTTGTTCAGATCATTCTGCTGGGAAAACAGTTTAAATCTGACTGAGATGAAACTGTTCCGAGGTGAGGAAAACCCTCCGATCCTGCCGCTGCTCTGTGGAGTCATCGTTCACCCACGTGAAACTCTCTTCTGCTTTTACTGACTTTAACGGTTCAGAATCCTCTTAAACTGTCACAGACGCAGTTTCCAGCCCATATAGTGGTTGTTTTAACCGACTGATGAGGAGCGAATAAAGTTTTAAAGAGCCGTCCATCCAGGATGACAATACACGACCAGACACATCTCTCTGCTTCCAGCAGCAGCATCAGGGATTAAAAACTACATCAAATAGATTATGTATTCCTCTTTTATATTTACATTATTGGTAACTGGTTTATAAAAGCAATACATCACTTCACGTCAGGCTGGAGACGCCGCTCAGCTGTGATATAATGAACGTATACCACGGTGATATAATGAGCGTATACCACGGTGATATAATGAACGTATACCACGGTGATATAATGAGCGTATACCACGGTGATATAATGAGCGTATACCACGGTGATATAATGAGCGTATACCACGGTGATATAATGAGCGTATACCACGGTGATATAATGAGCGTATACCACGGTGATATAATGAGCGTATACCACGGTGATTTAATGAGCGTATACCACGGTGATATAATGAGCGTATACCACAGTGATTTAATGAGCGTATACCACGGTGATATAATGAACGTATACCACGGTGATATAATGAGCGTATACCCAGGGATTAAAGTTCTCTGTCTCTAGACAGATTTCCGTCAATTCGAAAATTAGGAGAGAAAAAAAGAAGAAAAAAACATTTGCACGTGCGCTATCATGTTGATCATGCCTGAATTATGGTTCTGTGTTAAATCGACGCAGAGCCTACGGCGTAGGGTACGCGGCGAGGCGCACTGTACGGGGCCCGTCGCCGCGTAACATACGCTGTAGGCTCTGCGTCGGTGTAACGCAGAACCATAAATCAGCCTTTAGGCATTAAACTGGCGCTATTGTAAACCAATTAAGCAAGCCAGAGCCTTGGTATTAGCCAATCAGGAACAGAGGGGGGCGTGTTGGATCAAGGGGGTAGTCTGGGGGAGCAGTCGCCCCGTCGCCCTCCTCTCCCCGCCGCCGGAGGTGCGGTGTCCGGCCCGCCGCGCGGGGCCTTCGTCCTGCGGCGTCCGGATACGGCGGTCGGCGGCGGCAACTCTGGACCCGCGCCGGGCCGTTCTCGCGGATCTCCCCAGCTGCGACGCCCGTCGGGGACCCGTTAACGCGGGCCCCCGGCAGGTCGCCTCTAGGGTTACCACCTTTCAGAAATAGAAATAAGGAACGCCTGATTTCAGCAGCGCAGGCGCCAAAAAGGGACATCCCCAAAACTTCTAAACTGCATAGAAATGTATTTATTTTATATAAAAAAAACTAAATGCTTTGATTTAAAGTGCTTTAATAGCATTGAACTTGCACGACTGTACAGACAGACAGCCATATAGCAACTGAAATATCCTCTGCTGCTATCTGTACGTCCACATCAGCCCAGATGTAGAATATAGCTACAGGCAGTACTCGAGTAGAGGGGGGATGAGGGGGGATGGCATCCCCCCCTGAAATAAAAACGGTCCAAATCATCCCCCCAGTAAAACTGCCACCCCCCCTTTCCATCCATTAGTAATTTCATCAATGAATGTGGTTTTACTGCTATTTCAACATTTAGAGTCATCACCAGAAAAATAACTTGACAATTTTCACTTGTTTCAAGTAAATTTTCACTTGAAATACCGGTAAGTAGGAAAATCTGCCGTTGGGACAAGATTTATCTTCTTATTACAAGCAAAAAAATCTTGTTTTTTCTACTTATTTCAAGTGAAAATCTACTTGAAACAGGTGAAAATTGTTGTTTTTTCCAGTGATGAGTCTTGTTTTAAGTGTAATGGGATTTTTTTTTTACTAAAATGAGACATTTAAACTAGAAATAAGACAAAAATTCTTGTTAAGATTTTGAGTTTTTGCAGTGATCCATTTTACTTATCCTGTGAAGGACAGAGTCATATTGATAAGTTCAGAAAAGTGTTTTTTATTGTTGTGTTTTGATGTATTTGATGTAAGCCCAGTGGATATTTAAAGCTTACAGAAGGCTGCATTTAACTGCTGCTATGTCATTCCTGCAGTATTTCTGCAGGTGTTTTGGTCACTGCTATTATTTGTAATATATTATATTATTTGTAATCAGCACAGGCAGGCTGAGGGGAGACCACTTTATATATGTTAAAGCAAGAAAAAACCTGGTTTTCACAATAAGTGCAGTGCATAGATGACGGGGGAATATGAACTGGCCTGAAAAAATCTTTTCAGTCAAAAATATTTTTTTTGCTTTAATCCCTGCGTATACTACGGTGATATAATGAGTGTATACCACGGTGATATAATGAGTGTATACCACAATGATATAATGAGAGTATACCACGGTGATATAATAAGCGTATACCACGGTGATATAATGAGAGTATACCACGGTGATATAATGAGCGTATACCACGGTGATATAATGAATGTATACCACGGTGATATAATGAGCGTATACCACAGTGATATAATAAGCGTATACCACGGTGATATAATGAGAGTATACCACGGTGATATAATGAGTGTATACCACGGTGATATAATGAGAGTATACCACGGTGATATAATGAGAGTATACCACGGTGATATAATGAGAGTATACCACGGTGATATAATAAGCGTATACCACGGTGATATAATGAGCGTATACCACGGTGATTTAATGAGCGTATACCACAGTGATATAATGAGTGTATACCACGGTGATATAATGAGAGTATTCCACCGTGATATAATGAGCGTATACCACGGTGATATAATGAGCGTATACCACGGTGATATAATGAGCGTATACCACGGTGATATAATGAGAGTATACCACGGTGATATAATGAGCGTATACCACGGTGATATAATGAGAGTATACCACGGTGATATAATGAGAGTATACCACGGTGATATAATGAGCGTATACTACGGTGATATAATGAGAGTATACCACGGTGATATAATGAGCGTATACCACGGTGATATAATGAGCGAAAACCACGGTGATATAATGAGTGTATACCACAGTGATATAATGAGCGTATACCACGGTGATATAATGAGCGTATACCACGGTGATATAATGAGCGTATACCACGGTGATATAATGAGCGTATACCACGGTGATATAATGAGCGTATACCACGGTGATATAATGAACGTATACCACGGTGATATAATGAGCGTATACCACGGTGATATAATGAGCGTATACCACGGTGATATAATGAGCGTATACCACGGTGATATAATGAGCGTATACCACGGTGATATAATGAACGTATACCACGGTGATATAATGAGCGTATACCACGGTGATATAATGAGCGTATACCACGGTGATATAATGAGTGTATACCACAGTGATATAATGAGCGTATACCACGGTGATATAATGAGCGTATACCACGGTGATATAATGAGCGTATACCACGGTGATATAATGAACGTATACCACGGTGATATAATGAGCGTATACCACGGTGATATAATGAGCGTATACCACGGTGATATAATGAGTGTATACCACAGTGATATAATGAGCGTATACCACGGTGATATAATGAGCGTATACCACGGTGATATAATGAGCGTATACCACGGCCTGTCCTGATGACTTGCATTTTTTCCCTGCCATTTTGAGAGTGGATTTTTTTCCCCCTTATTTGTGTCACAAACACGAGCGCTAGTGCCCGTATAGTTCAACGGGTTGAGCAGGCGACTTATGTAAACCTTCCCCTGTACAGCGACACGGGTTTGATTCCAGGCGCGGCATATGTTGCACCCACTTGCTACGTGTCCGTCTTTCACTGCCCCTATCAAATAAAGTTGCAAGAGCCGCGGGTTCCTGGTGTAGGGGAACATGGTGTGGATGAACATGGTGTAGGGGAACATGGTGTGGAGGAACATGGTGTAAGGGAACATGGTGTACAGGAACATGGTGTGGAGGAAAATGGTGTAAGGGAACATGGTGTGGAGGAACATGGTGTAGGGGAACATGGTGTAGGGGAACATGGTGTAGGGGAACATGGTGTAGGGGAACATGGTGTGGAGGAAAATGGTGTAAGGGAACATGGTGTAGAGGAACATGGTGTGGAGGAACATGGTGTGGAGGAACATGGTGTGGAGGAACATGGTGTGGAGGAAAATGGTGTAAGGGAACATGGTGTGGAGGAACATGGTGTAGGGGAACATGGTGTAGAGGAACATGGTGTAGGGGAACATGGTGTAGGGGAACATGGTGTGGAGGAACATGGTGTGGAGGAACATGGTGTGGAGGAACATGGTGTGGAGGAACATGGTGTGGAGGAACATGGTGTAGGGGAACATGGTGTAGGGGAACATGGTGTAGAGGAACATGGTGTAGGGGAACATGGTGTAGGGGAACATGGTGTGGAGGAACATGGTGTGTAGGAACATGGTGTATAAGAACATGGTGTAGGGAACATGGTGTAAGGGAACATGGTGTAGAGGAACATGGTGTAGGGGAACATGGTGTGGAGGAACATGACGTGGAGGAACATGGTGTAGGGGAACATGGTGTAGGGGAACATGGTGTAGGGGAACATGGTGTAGAGGAACATGGTGTAGGGGAACATGGTGTGGAGGAACATGGTGTGGAGGAACATGGTGTAAGGGAACATGGTGTAGGGAACATGGTGTAAGGGAACATGGTGTAGGGAACATGGTGTAGGGGAACATGGTGTACAGGAACATGGTGTGGAGGAACGCGTTGAGATGTGGAGGTTCTCCTGCTGTTGTGATTGTGTGTATTTGGGCAGGAATGGTCTTCAGAGTTCTGGTCTTCAGAGTTCTGGTGCTGCTCAGGTTCTCCTCGGGGAACCCCGACCACGAGCCAGCAGAGGATTGTTGGAGATGATAGCGAGGAGAGGTGGAGCCAGCTGAGGATTGTTGGAGATGATAGCCATGAGAGGCAGAGCTACTCACCCTGAGCAGAGCCTTCTTGATGACCCTCCCCACGTCCTGCCGCCACTCCGGGATGTCGGGGTTGAACTCGTCCAGGTTCGGGGAGAAGGACAGAAGCAGAGACTTGAAGAAGCCTGGAGGCGAGATGAGAAGAAGTTAGTTCAGGTCCGGGGACCGGCAGGTTCGAACTACGGAGAGATGACCTCAGCAGGTTCTAACGACGGAGAGAGGACCTCAGCAGGTTCTAACAATGGAGAGAGGACCTCAGCAGGTTCTAACGATGGAGAGAGGACCTCAGCAGGTTCTAACGATGGAGAGAGGACCTCTGCAGGTTCCTCAGCAGGTTCTAACGGTGGAGAGAGGACCTCAGCAGGTTCTATCGATGGAGAGAGGACCTCAGCAGGTTCTAACGATGGAGAGAGGACCTCAGCAGGTTCTAACGATGGAGAGAGGACCTCAGCAGGTTCTAACGACGGAGAGAGGACCTCAGCAAGTTCCTCAAAAGGTTCTAACAACGGAGAGAGGACCTCAGCAGGTTCCTCAGAAGGTTCTAACAACGGAGAGAGGACCTCAGCAGGTTCCTCAGAAGGTTCTAACAACGGAGAGAGGACCTCAGCAAGTTCCTCAGCAGGTTCTAACGATGGAGAGAGGACCTCAGCAGGTTCTAACGATGGAGAGAGGACCTCAGCAGGTTCTAACGATGGAGAGAGGACCTCAGCAGGTTCTAACGACGGAGAGAGGACCTCAGCAAGTTCCTCAGCAGGTTCTAACGATGGAGAGAGGACCTCAGCAAGTTCCTCAGCAGGTTCTAACGGTGGAGAGAGGACCTCTGCAGGTTCCTCTGCAGGTTCTAACGATGGAGAGAGGACCTCTGCAGGTTCCTCTGCAGGTTTTAACGATGGAGAGAGGACCTCAGCAGGTTCTAACGATGGAGAGAGGACCTCAGCAGGTTCTAACGATGGAGAGAGGACCTCAGCAGGTTCTAACGATGGAGAGAGGACCTCTGCAGGTTCTAACGATGGAGAGAGGACCTCAGCAGGTTCCTCAGAAGGTTCTAACAACGGAGAGAGGACCTCAGCAAGTTCCTCAGCAGGTTCTAACGACGGAGAGAGGACCTCAGCAAGTTCCTCAGCAGGTTCTAACGACGGAGAGAGGACCTCAGCAGGTTCTAACGATGGAGAGAGGACCTAAGCAGGTTCTAACGATTAAGAGAGGACCTCAGCAGGTTCTAATGATGGAGAGAGGACCTCAGCAGGTTCTAACGACGGAGAGAAGACCTCAGCAGGTTCTAACGATGGAGAGAGGACCTCAGCAGGTTCTAACGATTGAGAGAGGACCTCAGCAGGTTCCTCAGTAGGTTCTAACAACGGAGAGAGGACCTCAGCAGGTTCTAACGATGGAGAGAGGACCTCAGCAGGTTCTAACGATTGAGAGAGGACCTCAGTAGGTTCCTCAGTAGGTTCTAACGATGGAGAGAGGACCTCAGCAGGTTCTAACGATTAAGAGAGGACCTCAGCAGGTTCTAACGATTGAGAGAGGACCTCAGTAGGTTCCTCAGTAGGTTCTAACAATGGAGAGAGGACCTCAGCAGGTTCTAACGATTAAGAGAGGACCTCAGTAGGTTCTAACGATTGACAGAGGACCTCAGTAGGTTCCTCAGCAGGTTCTAACGATGGAGAGAGGACCTCAGTAGGTTCTAACGATGGAGAGAGGACCTCAGTAGGTTCTAACGATTGAGAGAGGACCTCAGTAGGTTCCTCAGCAGGTTCTAACGATGGAGAGAGGACCTCAGTAGGTTCTAACGATGGAGAGAGGACCTCAGTAGGTTCTAACGATGGAGAGAGGACCTCAGTAGGTTCCTCAGCAGGTTCTAACGATGGAGAGAGGACCTCAGCAGGTTCCTCTGCAGGTTCTAACGATGGAGAGAGGACCTCAGCAGGTTCTAATGAGGGAGAGAGGACCCTCCTATCATCTACCAGAGGCACTTCATGATAATTAGAAATGTCCTCTGGAGGTAAATCAATACTCGGAGTGTGACGTCGTATTTCACTCCAGAGATTCATCTGAGACACATTTGGAAGAAGATATGAATCAAAATGTGAGTTTTAATACGTCTACGAGTTAATACTTCCTCTTCTGTCTTCACTTGTGAGTAAAAAGAACAAAATCAAACTTCTGTGTTGTTTTTGTCTAAATGAAACAATCAGGACCAGGACCAGGACCAGGATCAGGACCAGGACCAGGACCAGGACCTGGACCTGCACCAGGACCTGGACCTGGACCAGGACCAGGACCAGAAACAGGACCGGGACCTGGACCTGGACCAGGACCAGGAGGCCTACCTCGGACTGCGATGGTCCTGGAGTCCTGCAGGATGCTGCTGGCTGCAGAGACCTGGACCGTGATGGAGTGAAGACCTTCCCTGGTGAAGGTGTAGGAGACGCTGCCGTCCAGCGTGATCAGAGGCTGCAGGAGACAAGACTGGTTATTAACACTAACTAGAGGTTTACTGACACTAACTAGAGGTTTACTAACACTAACTAGAGGTTTACTAACACTAACTAGAGGTTTACTAACACTAACTAGAGGTTTACTAACACTAACTAGAGGTTTACCGACACTAACTAGAGGTTTACTAACACTAACTAGAGGTTTACTAACACTAACTAGAGGTTTACCGACACTAACTAGAGGTTTACTAAACACTAACTAGAGGTTTACTAACACTAACTAGAGGTTTACTAACACTAACTAGTGGTTTACTAACACTAACTAGAGGTTTACTAACACTAACTAGAGGTTTACTAACACTAACTAGAGGTTTACTAAACACTAACTAGAGGTTTACTAACACTAACTAGAGGTTTACTAACACTAACTAGAGGTTTACTCACACTAATTAGATGTTTACTAAACACTAAATAGACTAGTTTACTGAACATTAGCCTAGCCTAGCTTCACTTAGCCTCACCTGGCCTAGCTTCACCTAGCTTCATCTCACTTAGCCTCATCTCACCTAGCCTAGCCTCACCTAATCTAGCCTAGCCTCACCTAGCCTCACCTAGCCTAGCTTCACCTAGCCTCATCTCACTTAGCCTAGCCTCATCTCACCTAGCCTCACCTCACCTAGCCTCGCCTCACCTAGCCTAGCCTCGCCTCACCTAGCTTCACCTAGCCCCATCTCACTTAGCCTAGCCTCATCTCACCTAGCCTCATCTCACCTAGCCTCATCTCACTTAGCCTAGCCTCGCCTCACCTAGCCTAGCCTCGCCTCACCTAGCTTCACCTAGCCTCATCTCACTTAGCCTAGCCTCATCTCACCTAGCCTAGCCTCATCTCACCTAGCCTCACCTGGCCTAGCCTCACCTCACCTAACTTCACCTAGCCTCATCTCACTTAGCCTAGCCTCGCCTCACCTAGCCTCACCTCACCTAGCCTAGCCTCGCCTCACCTAGCCTAGCCTCGCCTCACCTAGCCTCATCTCACCTAGCCTCACCTGGCCTAGCCTCACCTCACCTAGCTTCACCTAGCCTCATCTCACTTAGCCTAGCCTCGCCTCACCTAGCCTCGCTTCACCTAGCCTAGCCTCGCCTCACCTAGCCTAGCCTCATCTCACCTAGCCTCATCCCACCTAGCATAGCCTCATCTCACCTAGCCTCATCCCACCTAGCCTAGCCTCATCTCACCTAGCCTCATCCCACCTAGCATAGCCTCATCTCACCTAGCCTCATCCCACCTAGCATAGCCTCATCTCACCTAGCCTCATCCCACCTAGCATAGCCTCATCTCACCTAGCCTCATCCCACCTAGCATAGCCTCATCTCACCTAGCTTCACCTAGCCTCATCTCACTTAGCCTAGCCTCGCCTCACCTAGCCTAGCCTCGCCTCACCTAGCTTCACCTAGCCTCATCTCACTTAGCCTAGCCTCATCTCACCTAGCCTCACCTGGCCTAGCCTCACCTCACCTAGCTTCACCTAGCCTCATCTCACTTAGCCTAGCCTCGCCTCACCTAGCCTCGCTTCACCTAGCCTAGCCTCGCCTCACCTAGCCTAGCCTCATCTCACCTAGCCTCATCCCACCTAGCATAGCCTCATCTCACCTAGCCTCATCCCACCTAGCCTAGCCTCATCTTACCTAGCCTCATCCCACCTAGCATAGCCTCATCTCACCTAGCCTCATCCCACCTAGCATAGCCTCATCTCACCTAGCTTCACCGAGCCTCATCTCACCTCGGAGTTGTTCCCCAGCCACCAGAAGTAGGTGACGGTGCGGGACTGGCTGGGCAGAACGACCGCCGTGATGTTCACCTCCTTGTTCCTGACGACCACGAAGGGGGCGACGAGCTGCACCACCTCGGCTGGACCTGGAGACACACGGAGAATTATTCTGTTCAAATTACAATTTATTTATATAAACAGGTGTTTACTAACAGTAACTAGGGGTTTACTAACACTAACTAGAGGTTTACTAACACTAACTAGGAGTTTACTAACACTAACTAGAGGTTTACTAACACTAACTAGAGGTTTGCTAACACTAACTAGAGGTTTACTAAACACTTACATGTGACGTGCAGGAAGAGCGTGGCTTTATTTTGTAGGCTTACATGTGACGTGCAGGAAGAGCGTGGCTTTATTTTGAAGGCTTACAGGTGACGTGCAGGAAGAGCGTGGTTTTATTCTGAAGGGTCTTACATGTGACGTGTAGGAAGAGCGTGCTTTTATTTTGAAGGCTTACATGTGACGTGCAGGAAGCGCGTGGCTTTATTTTGAAGGCTTACATGTGACGTGCAGGAAGAGCGTGGCTTTATTTTGAAGGCTTACATGTGACGTGCAGGAAGAGCGTGGCTTTATTTTGAAGGCTTACATGTGACGTGCAGGAAGCACATGCTTTTATTTTGAAGGCTTACATGTGACGTGCAGGAAGCGCGTGGCTTTATTTTGAAGGCTTACATGTGACGTGCAGGAAGCGCGTGGCTTTATTTTGAAGGCTTACATGTGACGTGCAGGAAGAGCGTGCTGCTGTCGTGGCCCAGCGGGTTCTCGGCCAGTGCCGTCACCCGGAAGATTCCGGCGTTCCGGTACACGTGTTTGATGCCCTCCTGGGACCAGCTGAGGTTGGAGTACGATGCCGCCGTGCCGTCGCCGAAGTCCAGCTGGATGTTGGTCCGCATGGAGTCGCCCTGGAACACAAGAGCGGCGAGTCACTGCATCAGGAATATCAGGAAGCCGGGAATATCGGGAGTATCGAGAGTATCGGCAATATCAGGAATATAGGGAATGTCATGAATATTTAAAAACATCTGGAATGTTGGGAGTATTGGGAATATCAGGAATATCAGGAATATCGGGAATGTTATGAATATTTGGAATATCTGGAATTTTGGGAGTATCTGGAATTTTGGGAATATTGGGAATATCAGGAGTATCGGGAAAATCGGGAATATTGGGAATATTGGGAAAATCGGGAATATTGGGAGTATTGGGAATATCAGGAATATCGGGAATGTCACGAATATCGGGAATATTGGGAATATCTGGAATTTTGGGAATTTCGGGACTATCAGCAATATCAGGAATATTGGGAATATTGGGAATATTGGGAAAATCGGGAATATTGGGAGTATTGGGAATATCAGGAATATCGGGAATATTGGGACTATCAGGAATATCGGGAATATCAGGAAAATCGGGAATATTGGGGAATATCACGAATATTGGGAATGTCGCGAATATCAGCAATATCGGGAATATTGGGAGTTAGTATGTTTTTACTTTGCCGATACCCAGCAGAAGAACTCAAGCAGCGTGATGAGCTCTCCTGCTGGGTCCATCTGGTCGGTCCGTTCAGTCACGGTGAGGATTAGTTGAGGACCCAAAAGCAGGAGAGCAGGAGGCAGGAGCTCACAAAAAGCAGGGTTTATTGGACAAAAACAAAACCAAAAGCGCTGCTTAGCAGGATAAAAAAAGGCAGAACAGAAGCAGGGATCCAGAAACACGAGGAGAACATGGAGGGAGGAAACAGTACGGACCGACAGGGAGCAGGGAAAGACAAGACCAGATATACTGAGGGGATAACGAGACACAGGGGATAACGAGACACAGGTGACGGCAATCAGGGCAGATGGAAAACAGGCGGGACAGAACTGAGAATCAAAACCTGGGGGAAGTGTCAAGCCCTGACACAAACATTACATTTAAAAGAAGAATAAATATCATGATAATTGTTAAGTTAGGTGGGTTTTCTTTTTTTTTCTCTCTCTTTTTAGCACCATTGTCATATTTATTTTCTTTGAATCAAAAAAGAATACGACTATCTGTGTTTGACGACAGCTGTTTCGTGTTATTTCATAACTTTGTTCTAGTTTTTTTTTTTATTACGTTTATTGGAAAGTGTTTTTTTTTAATTGCGCAATTTTTAATATTTATATATAATATATAAATGTATTATTATTACATTAATTGCAATGTGATTTCTTACGAAAAAGGGTCAAATCAAATAAGCTTAGTCTTCTTTCTGTTCCCTTTCATTCAAGGGAAGATATTTGTTGTAATTATATTGAACTGTTTTGATTTTCTTTTAATGAATGAAATAAAAGAATAAAAACTAAATAAATTGAACTGGCCCTGGTCTGGAGCTGAACTAGTCAGCACACCAGATGAACCCAGAACAGCTCGACCCTACAAAGACCTTTTCCTCCGAGCACCAGGCGGCTGAACCTTGTCACCAGCTGGACCCGTCTCCCCGGGGCCGAGACCGTCACCCCGGGGCCGACACCGTCACACCGCTGCACGTCCGACCGCTGAGACGGAGCCGCTGGGTGGAACCAGAAATACCCGACTTCATCAGCTGGAGCTGCAGCATCAGACACGTGTCAGGCTGCAGCTACAAACACCGCCGTCCCCGTCGTCTTGAGTTTATCAGCAACTGTCAGAGAGAGGAGGATTCTCCGAGGATTCGCCGATGGACGGGTTCACCGTCACTTCCCCACTGGACCACGGCCCCTTACTCGCACTGAGTGGCAAAACGTCAGCAAAAACGGCTGCAACTAGTGGAGAAGACGGGATAACAGCCGATTATAGGCTTAAAGGGAACTATCATGGAATCTAATACCTATTTTAAACAGGCCTTGAATGTCTTAAAAATAAGCTTTTGATTTTTTTTTGCTAAATAAATTAGAAATTCAGCTTCCGAGTTGGCAGGCTGAGGGGAGATCACTTTATATATGTTAAAGCAAGAAAAAACCTGTTTTTCATAATAGGTCCCCTTTAAATTAAAGGCAGTTGGACTTGACAGTGACCCGTACAGTTACCAAGAACCAGTGGTCCATGGACATTAATATTTGGTACAGTTACCAAGAACCAGTGGTCCATGGACATTAATATTTGGTACAGTTACCAAGAACCAGTGGTCCATGGACATTAATATTTGGTACAGTTACCAAGAACCAGTGGTCCATGGACATTAATATTTGGTACAGTTACCAAGAACCAGTGGTCCATGGACATTAATATTTGGTACAGTTACCAAGAACCAGTGGTCCATGGACATTAATATTTGGTACAGTTACCAAGAACCAGTGGTCCATGGACATTAATATTTGGTACAGTTACCCCAAGAACCAGTGGTCCATGGACATTAATATTTGGTACAGTTACCCCAAGAACCAGTGGTCCATGGACATTAATATTTGGTACAGTTACCCCAAGAACCAGTGGTCCATGGTCATTGATATTTGGTACAGTTACCAAGAACCAGTGGTCCATGGACAATATTTGGACACAAATGGAGTTTCCTGATATTTATATGTACTTAATTTCTACGCCGGGGAAATTCACGAAGCAAAGCTTGAAGGCTTACAAAAGTCTTGACACTCGCGTTTGTGACGGAAATAATTTGGAGGGAAAACATTCAACTCTCAAAATGGCAGGGAAAAAATGCACGACCAAACCAAAATATGAAGATAAACACAGGACGTTTTTAACAGAGTGGGAGACTTTAATAAACATAATATAGATTAAATATTAATATTTAAGCAAGTCATCGCGACAGGCCGTGGTATACGCTCATTATATCACCGTGGTATACGCTCATTATATCACCGTGTTATACACTCATTATATCACCGTGGTATACGCTCATTATATCACCGTGGTATACGCTCATTATATCACAGCTGAGCGGCGTCTCCGGCCCGACGCGAAGTGATGTATCGCTTTTATAAAAAGTTACCAATAATGTGAATATGAAAGAGGAATACACAATCTATTTGATGTAATTTTTAATTAATCAGAAAATCATATTATCCAGTAAAAATAGCCCCACTGTGGAAAACAATAGTCCCATCTCTCCAGATGTAGCTCCGCATGCCGTCTTTTGCTCGTCTTTTTTTTCGGAGACGGACACTCGTCAATCCATTCATCCATCGTTAGCTCCTCCCTGGAGATCAAAGTTTACCGTCAACATGTCTAATTAATTGTTAACGAAAATAATTAATAAACTTTCACCCCAGCTACTTTTTTCTACCTGCTGTAACCGTCAAAACATATGTAACAGTTGGTTGTTGCCATGGAAACATTGTTGCTTCCCTGACGCGGAATGATCTGCTGTGATGAGGCTTTAGAACAGAAGTCGTGGTATATAAGATA